>NW_028186512.1:9440-10569 GCF_003343005.1 Rhea americana | reverse complement strand
GGGGCCGCGTGCCCCGGCAGGCCCCCGGCCGCGCGCCCGGCCGAGAATTCACCATCCCGGTCTGGCAGGCGGGGAGGCGAGGGCTGCGCTGAAGCAGGGTTTCTGCGTTTCGGGTGTTTCCAGAAGAACGGGTTGAAAATAATCACCTCTCCTGGCAGTGAAAAATACCTCACGGTCAGTTGTCTCTGTCCTCCTACCTGGGTACAGGGAAACAATCCTAAATGTATGTGCCGAGGTAAATTTTGCCCTAGCAYGAGATAGTACTGCTGTAATTTCATTACTTTTATAACCGATTTCTTCCTGCTTATCACAAAGCTAAAAGAGCGATACTTCCGCTCGCCGTTGCTTTTGCCAAAGCCAAAAGGGGTACCAGTTTTCACAGGCGATAGCGAGTGTTTGGCGACGGGCCCGGGAGCGAGAGCGCTCGTGTGACAGCCGCTCCGCTGGGCCCGCGGTGGCCGCGGCCGGCCCGGGCGGCGCGGTGGCTCCCGGCGCTCGGGCGCCCGCTCCTTCTCCCGCGGGCGCTTCTGCGGCGCAGGCAACCTCGGCTCCGGTGTGCGTGCGTAAATGAAGGGCTTTGGGTAATAATCAAGAGAGGATGATTTGCTTGGAGAGTCGGAGGTGCAAGGAGCTCTTCTCCCCCCGTCAGAGCGATTCTGCCTGCGTCGTGCTGTAGAATAAATCAGGCTGCAGACGGCCGCGGGGCTTTGCCAGGAGGGAGACGGGGGAGCGGGCGAGAAGAGGCCGACCCCAGGCAGGCGTTCGCTCCTCTGYGGCGCGCTGGCAGCGCCCGCTCCCTTCGCCGTGCGGTGTAACCCGCCTCGTCCTCCGCGCGCGGCGGMTCTTCGCTCCGCGGGGACTTGCCCTGCCTGTCCGAGGGGAAGCGCCGCCGTCCCTCGGGCCCGCGAGGCGCCCTGCCGCTCGCCGGTCAGGCTTGGCGGRCTTCGGACCGCTGCGCAATCCTGGTTTGCTTTCCCTGACGCGGCAACGGAAGTCGCTGCTCCGTTCCCTTTCTAGAACAGCCCCCGGTTTGCGTTTGCCGAAGCAGGAGGCAAGCACTCGGATAAAACGCGCGAAAAGAAAAGCGAATCGTGTTCGTCTTCCTCGCTGGGTAGACGGAGGCGCTGCC
>NW_028186512.1:2433-9330 GCF_003343005.1 Rhea americana | reverse complement strand
AGATGCAGGGATTTGGTTTCTGTGGTGTGTGCTTTTTTTTTTTTTTTTTTTGTTTGGATTCACTGTGTTTTTTGTTTTGTTTGTTCGTTTTTACTGCTTTCTCTCCTGCTAGGAGAGAGATGTCGGATCTCCTCCGTGGCTCCGTCGCTTTGGCCAGTTGAATAATTGTTTATCTTTCTGAATTGAGTTACGTTGGTTTAACACTACCGCAGAAGCCAAACCTTACAGAAGTGCTGGATGTCCCTGGCCTTTCCGATCGGATACGCTATGTCGGCAGAGCAGCTAGGGCTCACCAGTGGCAGGGCAACAGACCCCGTTCGCAGTCGCATCCGGCGCTGGCTCTGGAGCTTTTATCGCTTCTGCTGTCACTGTGTATTAAGAATTAGTGAGCAACGTGTACTAGATTGTTTTAGACGTGTTTTACGTATCATTCCTAACACACGCTGACAGACCACACTGCCCCAGCTGTGTTSCGTTGGTAGTACCGGAAGGGAAATCGGCTGCTGTTGCAGACATTGGGCTGCAGGTTCATTTACAGCCTTAATTTCTTATTTATGCATAGCTGTATGAAATGGGCTCTGCTGAGATTACTTGACCTCTGTCCAAAGCTGGATCTGTCTAAAGACTTTTAACCAAAAATAGCTTTTGCATTTTGCTTAGATTTAGAAAAGCATCTATTACCCATGAGGAGTATTTTCAAACTTGTTTGACTTTATACATTAGATTTCCTAAGGAGCAAGCTAGTGGATAATAYGTGATATTTAAGAAAATACTGTCTTTCAGCAGAAAGCAGTAGAGAGAACGATTAATGCGTATGGAATTAAGTAAGGCATGTTGTTCAGCTCTTTGTGAAATTGGTGGCAAATGTTGGTCCGTGCTTAGAGGGCCAAATCCTATTGCTGTTGAACCATTTGAGTCATCTGTGGATAGAAGATGTTTAGTGTTGAGGCAGACAAAAAAAATGCATTTTTCTGAGTCCTCTGAATTTGCTTCACAGTTGGCTTATTTGTGTTCAGATTTGATGAACATTTTGGCTTATTTATGTTCGAATTTGAAGTTTAGCAGTTTTAAAGATCTGTATGTCTCAAATAAGTTGGAAAAATAAGAACTGATATGAAACATTTTGTGTTTGTATCTATGCTGTGGTGCGAAGAAGACTGCAGCTTGCCAGCATGGACCTTGGGGTGAAGCAGGAAAGAGAGGCTGGCTATGACAGTTTTAAGCAGGGAATGGAGAAAGATAAGGGAGAGAAAAAAAATATGAAAAATAGGAGACATGAGTGGTAAAACTTGAAGAGGAAAACCTCAAGAACAGGACAAAGGAGGAAGTGAAACRTGAGGAAACTGAAGTGTAAGTGTCAAAGAAAAGAGAAAATGAGGGAAGCAAATAGAGGAAAAGAGAAGGACTATGAAATCATCGAGCTTTTCTTTTCTTTTTTTTCTTTTTCTTCTTCCATAGGTAAAGCTAAAAGTATTCCAAGATGTGTGTGTGTGTATGAATAGAAAGGAACATGCAGTTTGATACTATTTAAATACAGCCTGTAATCTTCAATTTTTCCACTCCAGTTGGAGCATCCGCGGGCTTGGTGGAGCCCTACCCCATCTAGCTGTACTAATGCAAGGCTGGATCAGYGCTGCGTTGCCGTCCGGGTGCGTTCCTCCACCTCACGGCTCTTCCGCCTTGGTTCGCCCTGTCCTGCCGTATGGCAGGAGGCGATAAACAGGGAGTCCACAGGAGCTGGCTCTGCCCACGGTGGCTGCCAGGGAACAGACGGATCCAGACGGACCTGTTATCTGGTCTTGAGATGTAGTATCAAATTGTGTGTGTTATGAGGGTGGACACCAGGAACATTGTGTTATTRTGTTGTTTGGGGTAAAACAGGATATCTGAAGTGTGGTAGTAGTTAACAGAAAGGCAGAACGGTAAAGCCATAGCATCCAGCATGTGCCTAAGGCATGAGCTGAACAGACATTCAAACACCAACAGAAAAAATCAAGAAAACTTTACCAAGGAGGACAGTAGCCTGACATATTCCTATAAAACCTTTTTCTTTGGGAAACTGAGGGTGCTAGTTAATAAAAACCCTCCAATCTGAGATCACACGGCAGCGTTAAACACCTCTAAATGAACAGTTTTTACCTGTGTGCGTGCAATGGTGCAGGAGGAGAGCCAAAGCAAACAAGTAACCACAAGCAGTCCAAAGGCATGTTATCTGGAGTCCTTTCTACTCTCCAGCTCTTGTTCTTCCTTTTTCCAAACTATGATGTGAAAATTTAGAACTCATGCTGAACCGTGCTAGTGCATGACAGTCTGAAAAGAGACGGGAGTTTAGTTACCCACATCTTCTGTATCCCAGGGTAAAGGAAACGTGCTGTACAATGCTATGTACTGCACAGCTGCAGTATTATTAGAAATTCATTTCAAACTGAGCTGCTCAGCAATTGTTGTACTGCTTGGTTCCCCCCAGTGATGTTTACAGCCAGCTAATCTGAATTCTCTAATCCCTGGGAAATTTTCAGTCCTCCTGAAGGTGTGAGTATCTTCCCACACTGTCGGATTTGGATATTTAATCTAGAGAATGAACTTGAGTCAAAACACAGCTCTTTTGGCAATGGAAACTGCCTTTGAAGTTTTTGGATCTTCTACGTTCCGTGTTTCCTGCTCTAAATTAAGAGAACAAAGCGCTCTGAATAGTGCTTAGTAAGCACCCCGTGAAACGTGTATATCAAACACCACCTGGCTGGCTGACACGATGAGCCAGGCAGAACAAGAAGGTAGGTGGCATCCCATTCATCTGCTCATCAGCCAGCCCGCCTGGGGAAAGGAAAGTTCATTCAAATTAATCCACCTCATAACAGAAACCAAAGCTGGCGCTGACATCCGTTAGTTGTGCTCCCAGCTACAGGCCAGCCGGACTAAAGTCTTCGTGAAGAAGACACAAAACACTCAGTGTTTTGTGGATTGGGATGACAAAATACCCCATATTAGCATTTCTAGGACTTGCACTGATGATGTCGTGGACACAGAAGAAGTTGCACCTGCCTTTTCTGATATTCGTAGGTCATTTCTCATTCAGCTCACACGGACTTGTATTTATTCTCGTGGATWAGTAGCAGTGTTTGTTGCCTGTCCACAGACCATGCATGCTCTCAGCTCACAGGCAGCAAGGTTCATGGTCCTTTGCCATGAAGCTTCCTAGGAGGTGCCTGTTTTGTGTACGTGGAGACACCCAACCTGGATAAGGTCTGTGGCATCACAGCTTGGTGTCCAGATTGACAAGGGATTGAAATAATCTCAAAATTTATCTAATTGCACAGGGTGTAGAGTATTATTTTCAATTAGATGAAGCGTTGGACATGAGGTGGAAATCATCTCAGCAGTGCCCCTGGCAGACATCTCATCGTCGGCTGAGTGATGTGCTCTCGTCTTCGTGGGCTCCACCAGAGCCCTTGGTGTTYGACTAAGGCAGCGCCGTGTCCATGCAGAAAACGGGAGAAAGAACGATAGAGATGGCAGCAGCACCAAGGTGCAGAGGACAAACCCTGCTTTTCTTCAACTAAAAATTATCGATGCCACGTAAGGTTAGACAAATCAGGCCATGAGCAGGGACTGGATAGAAGAAGCTGAATCTGAGCAAGGCAGAGGGGAGGACAGAGGTGGAGAGCTGGAGGAGCTGGCTGGCTCCTTCGGCGAAGTCGGGGCACCCTCAGTTGTGCTGTGCAGTGCAGCTAACACAAGCGCTGCCGGATCCCTCTGCAGCAGCACCTGTGRTTACCGCTTTCCGTCATCGCTAGTTGGCGGAAAGTTGTCCTACGCGGATGATGCGCAGTCGGGACGTTGCGGGACTCCCATGCCCTGTCCGGACGAGAGCGATGCAGCTTGTACACGGGCACGAAGCCAGTGCTGCTTGGGACCGGCAGGCACGCRGAGCGCCGCAGAGCTTCGTCTCAGCGGTGGGACCCCGCGGCAGCATAATGCGCTCTTCTGGAAGCACCGCTGCAGCTCCCGGGCTGCTTGGCAGCCTGACCGGAGCAGGAGCCCATCGTGGTGCCGGGATTGCTGGTGTTGCCTCGTTCGTCAGACTGTCGCAGAGGGGATCTGGAACATCTCTTAGGTTTAAACATCTGCTGTATTAACCTGCATTGATGACTGAGGAAATGTATCATTTAAATAGGTTTGACAAATTGAATATGCCATTTTTGGATGAAGTTTGAACACTCTAATGTGTATCAGTTACTATTTGATCATATAATTTATGYATAATAATTAACATCATAGATGATCATAAAAGCAATAAGCATCGTTATACAACATCTATCCTTGCAAAATATCAAAGCCAAGGATCAAGGTTACCGGTAAAATGGCAAATACAGTATGTAGGAGATGGAAAGAAATGCATTCCACCTTCCTTAAAGATTTAGTAGGCCGTACGTSAGGGTGTTATCCTCTAAGTGATTAACTGTTGGTCGGTCAGGGTAACTTGAGCATTTATTGGCAGTTTTTKCTATTGTTATGATCTGGCCTTTCTGCCTGCCTGATTAACAAGATTTTATGATTTGCYGTTCTGAACGGTTTAGGTGGTGACTTGCAGGTAGAAGGTGTTGGTCAGCCTGATAGTGAAATATAAATGTAAATCTGTCTTTTAAAGTAGGTTCAATAAATGGATCAGGAGAACACCCTCACGAGCGTGGTGAAAGGGACTTGAAGGTATTGGAACTTGGCCCTGCGGCAGACACGCCGTAGTGGCGTCGGGTGGGCATCGTTCTTCTACGGGTGGCGTTTGGGGAGGGTGGGCTGGTTGCCGCAGACCAGGAGCGGTGGGGCTGCAGCAGAGGCAGTTGAAGGCGCCCGCTGGAGCAAGCTGCAGGCCCACACGGGCCGTCGGTGCTGCGCGGCACGAGCGGAGCCGGTGCGTGAAGCTGCCGGTGTTGGGGGCCTCACGCCCACGTTACGGCACCCCCGGGGCCTCGGACTAGCTCTGGTTTGGGCCCGTACGTGGCGTGGGTGGTTGGGTGCGCGAGAGTGCCGTGCGGTTTGCGTGCTTTGAGGCTGCACCGTGTTTTGTTGGGAGAGCTGTTGCGAAAGCGCGGGCCTGATCTGAACTACAGATTATGGTAGACGCAGCTGTTAAGGCGGGTTTTTAATTTCATGAACAAGTAAACGGATATGGGAAAACCTGGGAACAAGATCTTTGAGCAAGTGGCAATGCTAATTCTGTGACTTCTTATTGCTAGCTAAAATTGAGGCCTGCAGAAGAATACCTATTAAAATACCTTTGGTGGTGCTGACTTGGTATCAGATTCAGGAGAAAGCAAGGAAGACTTTCAGGGGCTTAAACAAAAGGAATCAAGGGAATTGGCATTAAAGCACGAGGATAAGACTCCAGACACGCTACCACAATAATCTCTCTACGATAGCTGCAGACAGCGTTTTGACACAGGCTGGGATGACTACGCCACTGCAGGTTCAACACTGCAAGTGTACAGCAGTCCTCATCTTGCACTGATTCTTAAATGTGCGTGTGTGTATGTGAATATATATGCAATATATATATTATACATATTTATACATATATATTCCCTGAACAAAAATCAAGGTTTATGAGCTGAAGAAGAGGCGGTTCCTAAGCGCGCTCAGATGCAGCATTGTAGGGTGCCGGACAAAAGCCTCTAGTAGGAGACCGAGAGGAACGAGATGAAGGCACCTGCCCGTGCTGTGAGGCCGTGAGCTCTGGCACGGGGAGCGTATCAGCGYGCGGAGGTGGAAAGGCTAAAGGAAAACCCTGCACGCCTGCCCTAACGGCGTCTCTCGGGTAGCGCGTTTACTCTGGGCGCGATCTGGAAACGCTGTCGTGTTAATAATGGCCAAAATTCTGCTATTGAGCTGTGTCGTCCAGGCGTCACTAAAGCAACGTGGACGCCTGCAGGCCCGAACAAGCTTGCAGCGAAACGGAATTCTCTACAGCAGTAACACAATAAACTTCACCAAGGTGGGGGGGGGCCTTTTAAAAAGTAAATCTTAAGCATCTTGGTTTTCCTGTTTAATATTTGACCCTCTCTCACATCTTTGCAGCTAATCTTGTCATTAATACAAGTTATTTTGTATTAATTTGACTGCAAGAGAGCATTGGAACTGCAGGATCAATTGAAAAACTTCTGAACTCTGGTTAAGCGCATTTAGATCGTGGTCATACCGGCTGGTTAACGTGTACGTAAACACGGCTTGAGCTGGTCTGGCTTTGTTAGTCTTCCTCTTCTGTCATTTCATTTTTCTGCCCTGATCTATATTCCTGCCCTCTGGCTTCATGTTACTCAGAAATGTCTTGTTCTCCTTCACAGTTAGGCCGACGCCTTTTGCTCTTTTTACCAAATCCTAAGCTGAGGATCAGATCCCGCGTTACGTGTTCCTGCCTGCGTCCGTTCCCGAGGGCCCGTGGCGCAGGGCCGGCCGGCAGCAGCAGCCCCTGGCGCAGGGCCTCGCGCTGAGCCCTGACAGGCCGYGGCCGCGACGCGGGTAAGTTCGACAAACTCTTAAGTCACCCTTGAGACGTGAGTGGGCACAACCGCCTCGCTTGTTTCTGCATGAACACTGAGCTGATCGGAATGCTGGACGTCGATGCTTACTGTTTTTTCTTTCTTTTTTCTCCCCCCTTTCTCTTTTCCCCTTAAACACCAACTAAATGATCAGATTTTTACAGTGCGTAAATGCTTGGTCAGTGTGTGGGGGTTTTTGATTTCTAGAGGCCAGAGAGCGCTGCGCTCCTTTTGTTTATTTGTTGTGCATAATGAAGGGATAGGAACTACATTTTAATAGAATATAGGCACAGATTCTGAGTCTATTAATATATTTTTCTTTTCTACCCAAACGTTCTCTCTCTCTTTTTTTTTTTTTTTTTTT
>NW_028186512.1:0-2377 GCF_003343005.1 Rhea americana | reverse complement strand
GACAGGTAGCTTTCTCTTCAGAAAGCTGTCACAAATAAATTGTATGCCCTGATCGAAAGACATACACAGAAGAAAACGATGATTTTGGTCAAGGAGATTTCAGAGAGGATCTGACATTCAGCTGCTAAGTTTCTAAGCTGGCTGATAACTTACCTTTGTGTCAGTGCACTGAGGAAACTATTTTATGGACCAGTCTGGAGTTTTTGTGGGATTTTTTTTTCTTAGAGGCTTTATTTCAAGCTCTTCTAAGATCCTAACGTTGATTTTAGTTGCAACAGAGATTTATTCTCTGCTGTGAAACTACAAATTGATTGAAAGGAATAAATAATAAACGTCAGATTTTCAGTTTGAGATGCAGAAGCAAAATGCTTTTGGAAGAAGTTTTATGCACTTCAGAAGCTTCTTCCAGCTAACCCCCCTCCAGAGTCAAATCCTAACATGTGCCTAGTGACAGGAAGCTAATGGCTTTCCTGCATGTTTGCTGAAGCCCATGTGATAAATTCTCTATGGCAGTGGAAGCAGAGCACACTCATGCACCTGTTTGCAGAAGTGTTACATAAAAAAAATCCTGCAAGGTATTTTAGTATCTACCAGTAAGCTGAGAAACTTGACCTGATTTAGATTTCATAGGATATATAATAATATTAAACTCACAACAAGAAATAGAAGGGAAAAAAAAGACAAACTAACATGAAAAAACACATTTTATTGCACTTAAGTTATAAGAAAATAAAATTTCTAAGTGAATCAAACCATAGACACAATCCCTTTAAAGGTTGTTTTCCTCCATCATGTCAGGTTGTTACATAACTAAAATTAACCAGCTGGAATCTGATTGTTTTAAATCAGACTATAAATAAAACAAAAACAAAAAAAAAGGAGGAAAAAAAGATCACCTAGGATACAGTGTTAAACCACTTTCACAGTTCAGCTTGAGTTGTGGCTCTTGGAGAATGAGGCAAACCGTTTGACTCTTTCATTTTTCGTTTTGTTTGCATGTGACAACTATACAAAAACTTAAGTTTTTGCTCTGTCAGTTCCTCCCAGCAATAACTGTAACAGTTGTTTTTTTCCTCAAATACTGTAAAACGCTAAGACTGACCAGCAACTTTATTTTCATTTTTGTATTTTATAATATTTTTTAAAAATTTTGTCAGTTTTTTTAATGTATGTTCATTCCATTCACCACAGCCCTCATAAAGAAAAATTTCCCCACAGAACAGGCTGCAAGAGCTTTGTTCTAAGGAATGTGTTTTAATTTTTGCCCAGAAAAAAGAAAATAAGCTTTGCACACACACTCAATTCTTTATTTGCAGGCAAACTTCACTCTTAATTGTCTGAAACTCTTCCACTCTCAGCCTCTTAGAGGCACAGTTGGCTCAAGTTTCAGTGGCAAAAAGTCTTTTTCTGTAACCAAACTAGAGCAAATTTGGAATTCAGTCTGGGACTAAAACGTCACAGCAGAAAAAAAATAAAAAAAAATAATTTGCTTTTCTTTCTTTCATTTAGCAGCATAAATAAGTTTGGCCACTGGGAATACAGTACAGGGGTGGGACAACAATCCCGTAATTGAAGACCTACTTCTAGCACCAGCATTGCGAATTAAATCCATCAGAGGACTCTCAAAACCCAGGACAACTTGCCACCTCAGAGCAACTTATGCATTGAAGAGTGTAGATGGAAGCAACAGTAAATAGATTAAACAGAGGCTAATACTGTGATTGACATTGGCAATGGTTGGCAAAAAAAAAAAAAAAAAAAGGAAAAAAAGAAAAGGAAAAAAAGAAAAAGCTCTGATAAAACTGTACAAAACAATTCACAGTAATATTTTAGCTTTTCCACACCAGGAATGGACCTTTTTTGTTTTTTTTTTGTTTTTTTTTTCATTGCAGATGCTCTCTAGTTTTTGAAAGTCGTAGAGGTTGGAAGGGACCTCTGGAGGTCAGCTGGTCCAACCCCAACCCCCCGCTCCGAGCGGGGCCAACTGAGAGCGTGTTGCTCAGGGTGGCCCAGGGGTGCACGAGCAGCCTCGCATGTGCAGTTTCTCTCAAGATCTTTGCGATAAAATAACCTGTTAACAAGAATTGTAACTTTTTTTTTTTAACCTCCAATTTGCTCAAGGAGCACTTGGAGGAAAAATAAAGAAATAATTGCACCTGGTTTCATTTAGAAAGTCGTATTTTTGCAAAGCTGCCGTGGTCAAAAGTGTAGCCTTTTTATGTGACGAGACAGCAAATGCCTCTCTTGTCAGTTATAGTTTGTCATCTTTGTCTTCTCCTTCGTAGTCTGTAGGTCTTTAGCATCTGTTGCCCCAAGCCAACATCCTGCACCACCAAGGACAAGGGATTTTTTTTTCCTTTTCCTTTTTCTTTTTTTT
>NW_028186511.1:507709-508428 GCF_003343005.1 Rhea americana | reverse complement strand
AAGACTTCATTCAAGATGAACCTGAGGACGGGGCTCTTGCCTTCCCAGAGGTAAAAACTACAGCTTTTCTTCTAGTTAAAAAAAACAACTGGTGTTAATTCTGGTGCTCATGTCCTTCTCTAAGTTCATGAAGTATATTTCAAAAAGCACTTCAGTATGAGGAGCAAAACTTCTGTGCCAAGTGGTTTAACGTAGGGATTTTATACACTGGAAATATCTTACATTCGAGAACCACACAGCCACGTCTCCAAGGAAGAAATGAAGACTGATATCTCAAATATCTTCTGAGAAAAATCTTAGGACAAGCCCTTGTGCCACAAGAATTGTCTCTAAAGACCCCAGGACCAGGGGTGAACTACCTAATGCACTTYTGTTTTTCTTGGATCTTATATTTGCAACACACTAGCGTAGTTAACTTCCTGACCCATAATTCATGATCTCCATAGAGGATGGGATGTCTAAGTTTCTCCATCTGCCTGGTGCTTTTAACACGGAGAGGTTTTTTTTCCTGTGCTAGAGGAATGCCAGAGAGGTGTCACAATAGCTGTATTTAGAGTAATGCAATGAAACTACTCAGAGCTTACAAGCTAATGAAATCATTCAATACAGTAAATAGGGAGTCRTTGTGAATAGCACATTTAAATTGTTGATGAATTTCTCTGATTAGGCAAAAGCAGGAGGATCCTCAGTATGGCAAGTAGTGTTTCATCAACCAGAAG
>NW_028186511.1:492735-506599 GCF_003343005.1 Rhea americana | reverse complement strand
ACGAGATCCTGAACAAGTGTTACAAATGAGCTTTGAAGGAAATGGCAGCAGAAGCCCTTTTACTGATTAAAAAATCCTCTGCTGCTTTGAAAGGCAAGGGTAAGGTGAGGTGGACAGGTAGATTTTTCAAGAGAGTCTCCTGGGTGTCCTGAGATGATCTAAACTCCAAAGAGAGCTGATAACAGGGAAACAGCAAGCAGACCTCTTTGCCAGGACRAAAGCAGGGCCACAGAACTGAACACAGTTGTTCTGAGATGTARCTAGCTGACCCCAGAAAGCTACAGTAYGATTTGTACCTGATGTAAAATCATGGTATGCTGAAGGATGTTGATTTGCAATTCTAGACCTCTGTGAGCAGTGGACAGYATGGGGCAAAATACAGYATCAACCTTKTCTTGGAACATCAGTGGGAAGATAACAAATGGGGACTAACCAAACATACTATCATCAAGGAAATAGAAACACCATTTGAACGCATGGAACTTACCATAACCAACAGTAAGTTGCTTAAGACTCAATTTACTGATGRTACTGGTAAGAGCTTAAGGTTAACACATTGCTTTTCAGACACAAGTCTGAGCGCCAGGCTAATGAATGTGACAATAGGAATGTTCCTTTCTGACGTGGAGCTTGTGAACTTAACCTTTGTGGGGACAACTGTACCTGTACCTGAAGCTATTCGGCATGGATATCTAACACGTGAAAATAGATATGCTAATGGAAGCAAAACCTATGCAGTACAAGTCCCATTTGATGCTGCAAGCATTAAGAAAGAGGTGTGTACTAATATACTGCAAYGTATAGTACAGAACTGGCTATATCACTTGGTAAGTTTATTTCTAAATATGATCTCTTTAGTACACAAGAGAGGACATTAGAACATACACCCTGAATGTCACACTTGAGTTTCTAATCCATCCAACAAATGAGACCTTCACCATCCCAGTCRTAACAGTGTCTGCAATTAAAGATGCAGGTAAGCAAGCTTGGACAAAACTATGTACCAGTTTGATTACAATTAACCTGGCTGTGAATTTGGCCCTTACCTGGGTTAACTTCTGCCAAAGGTGCTCTGTCCAAAATAGCTGTTTTAAACTCTGACAGCAGCTAGCACACTGGCTAATTCTTAACTCTGTTACAGTACTGCCTAGTGCAAAAGGATTTTGTGATGAGAGGARTCTTTGTCTAATAATGAGTCACGGGAATGTGGACCAAAACTGGCTGCCCTTCATATCCAACCTGCATCTGACGCGAGAGGCTGCGCAAAAGTACAGCTACAGCCTGAGTGACAATGGCACTCACTTGGCAATCTGTGTCCCTTTCCTTTCTCCCCATGTGGACTATGAAGTAAGGATGCCAGTATATATTAAGYAAATGAAATGCATGCTCTATCTATGATATGAACAAGATATACTATGTCCTTGTAGCTGAATTAAATTTTCCTTTGGCATAGGCTTGAAAGGATTAATGGAGAACTATTTTCTACCCTTAGATAATGTCCCTTGCTTAATGCGGGTGAAAGCATTCAAGAAAAACATGTCACAAGCACTTTAAGGTTGAGCTACCCTTAATAGCAATTGCATATGCAATGGAGTTTATACCACAAAACCACTGAAAAAGGTTGATGTGGTTRTCTCTAGATTACAAAATCTCTCCTGTAGATTTGATTGTGATCAAGCATCTTTACCCTTTGTTTGTGATAATTTGCCCTTAGTTTTTGAGCTCTTCTRGTAGAACAGTGTGTCTTCATTCTCTTGTTTATCCTGTGATCACCTCTAGGATATTCATCCCTCTGGAGTAATTGCTTCACTCCACTTAACCTTGAAGGATGGCATCACTTTGGCAAACAGGAGAGATTTCTCAATTTCCTGCAGATTTGCACCTTCAGAGCTAATGCGTAATAACGTGAACTGTCAATGTTTCTTGATTACTGTTTATTCTTATCTTTGAACCTCRTTACTAAATCACACAGAAGTGAACTTCTGAAAGTCTGAATAATTAAACTTTCCTAGAATTTGTTTGTGATATCCTATCTGCTTGTCAGTTTTCATACAAACCAATATGGTACAAGGCAAGTCAAACTACAGATGAAAGTGACCCCTGCTATCATCTGCCCTTCTGTTTTGGGTATAACCTTCTAGACCAGTTGGCTATAAAAAAAAAAAAAAAAACCTTTAGGAGAAGGTGAGGCTCTGACACTGGGAGGAAAGGTCACCTTCACCATCACTTTCGCTCAGTGTAGTGCATGCTTTACCAGTTTCTTCAAGCTGACAGATGCTATGCATAACAGTGTTAGGGTAGATTTGTCTTGTTTAATTTCTAATACTCATCTGCCACAACCTTACTAGCAGATACAAACAAAACCTTTTTTTATTGTGCTAGGCTATAGATTCCTGGGATATGAGTCTTGATTTGTACAGAAAAGGCATTTTTCTTTTTCAGAGTGCCTGCCCAATGGAACTGTGGTGGTAACTGCAGTGAAATTGGTAGAGATTGCAGATGTGGACACCAGTCTGCTTGTCTTGAGAGACAGACAATGTAAACCCGTTCAAGTGACAGAAAAGACTGCAACCTTCAAGTTCAATGTGAACACTTGTGGAACAAGTAGAAAGGTAAAGGCTCAGTGGCRTGAAATTTGTTCTGTACTGGACTAAGATTATTACTGGAACTGGCAGAAGTTCAGAGCTGAGCAGAAGCTGTAAGATGGTCATAGCTGACCTTATGCTAAGTGGCATGTATGCACCCTTTTTCCTTCTGYGGCTGCTAAATTTGGCTGAGTAGAAGTTCTCATTTAGTGAAAGTAATCTTYAAGGTCAGTTGTACTTGCTGAAATTAGCCTTCAATTTGGCATTCTCTGAATTGTCTTTTGTTAGACTTTAACGTGCATTTGTGCTGTTGGCATGTTTCCACATGCTTTGTAGAAGTTGGCTAGGTGTTACTAATGAATGCTTGACCCAAGACTGGAGTGTTTCCTGTTCCTGCCACCTATGTACTACTTAAGTAGAAAGCAGGCAAAACAACAAGGGATCAGATCATACTGTAGTTCAGGTCACACCAAATGCAGCTCACTGTGATTCTTACTGTGATTTCTGTGATTTACTTTTATGAGTGTTTCATCTCATGGTGTAGTCTAATCCTGTTAATAGAAAAAATTGGTCACCTTTCTCAGGTACAGTGCAATTCTTTCCGGGGCATATTATGGCATATTCAAGGTATTGTTAGTTGATGTAGTTGTCTTCATAACAATATCTGTATTTTTCAGTTCAACAGCACAACAATGACATATGAAAATGATGTACTTTACTTCAGACCTGGCAATGATACACCAGTTTACCAGTAAGTACCATCCCTGGGAGGAGGTTGTCCAAGATAATTTAATGTCTAAAATCTAATGCTGCATCTTTTTTTTTCCCCATTCAGATTAAAGTGTGTTTGCTGGTACAAAATCAAGCAGACTGTTGATGTCCAATATAAATCTAAAAATAACCCAGCACCTAGTATTAAGCCAGGATTTGGCTCTCTTGCTCTCTCATTGAAGCTTTTCAAAGGTAATGCTTATGATCAGATTTTAAGGACTCGAACAAAGGTTTCCACTTCAGGATGCAATACAAACTTTGCTTTCTACAAAAGATCTACAGTTGATCAGACCTTTGTTATTAATACAAAAAAGGCCCAATAAACAAAGAATATTTGGTTGGTTTCTTTCCCTCTCCTRCTTGGGCTGGACATAGAAAATGGTATGCACAGTGGATTTGAGGTCAGCCTTTCTCCTCCGCCAGTCCTCAGACTCTTGCTAAGCAAAGGAGTTAGTGCTGACTAAAACTTTAGTCTGTGCTAAAGAAGGAAGCTATGTGCAATACTTAAGTGAAATGGAATTGACACTGGCAGAAAGGGCTAACTGAAGCCTGAACCATACCCTCTCCTAGGGAAGTGGCCCTGCTGAAATTTTTTGGTACCTTTCCAGAGACAGTTTTGAATGAATGTTCCTTCTGCAGAAGCAACAAGCTCTGCTCTGCTTTATAACTTTCCTTCCTTAACAGTTCTTATTCTTCCACTATCCTAACCCCATCAGTTGACATCCATATGCTCTACCAGATTTTGTATTACTGTATCTAAGTAAATGGTGATGGAAAGAAGAGTGAAGTAAAGACTTAGTGAATGCTTATACTGTATTTGTGTGGTAGTTGGGGTAGAAGGGAGGAACAAACCAAAAAACAATTCCACTCTCTAATGTCAATATTCTGTCTTGTAGAGAAGTCCTTTTCTTATCCCTACAAGGAATCTGAATATCCTGTGGTAAAGTACTTGAAAGAGRCACTGTATTTTGAAGTTGAATTGCTCCAGTCTGAAGATGTAAGACTAGAACTAAACTTAGAAGACTGTTGGGCTACAAACTCCCAAAGCAGCGACAGCCATCCCCAATGGCCTATCCTTATAAATGGGTAAAGAAAGCCTTCATCTTATGTTTGGTAACTGTTCAACACAGGGCCTATTTTCCCAGCTGGAAGAAAAGGGGAAGAGGATTATTTTGTTCTATCTGTATAATTGTTCATAAACTGTAAAGTGCACTGCTGGTATCTACATGCTGGGCATGCATTCTGGTGGCAGCAGGTTCTCAGTGTGGYCAGAAACACTTTCAGCTAGAAAGAACAAGAAGCAATAATAACTGTGGCCAAAGACTGAGACCACAAACAGTGGGGAGGCTCTATCCATACTTTTGYAGTATGAGGAAAATAAAAGCTTCTGTACATTTTACTTCCTTGTCTTGTTTAAATAACTTGCTCAAATGATGAATATCTAAGTTAGGTAACTCTTTCTTCTTCCCTAAAAGGTGTGAAAATAGTGAAGATTCTCACAGAACCATATTCCACCCAGTTCATTGTAGCTCCAGAGTAAAATTTCCTCAGCACCTTAAGAGATTTGAAGTGAAGATGTTCACTTTTGTTCAGGGCATAACTTTGCTACAAGAGCAGGTGAGAAGTCTCTGCAATTTGTTGTACACTTTCCAAAGTGAAATGTAAGTCCCCAAAGTTGGACTGTTGCAGGTGGCAAACACTGTCAAAAGCCTACCCTTACCACTTGGAGGTATTAGTCTCCTTCAGGAAGACATAGKGCTCTATGGGGAGCAAATACAGACTAGCTACTCAGTAGTGCTCAGTTCTTCTTCTCTGCAGTCATATGTGTATCAAATTTGCATATGAGTACCTTGCATTATAAAATAAATATCTTTGTCTTGTAGTTGTATTTCCACTGCAGTGTGGTGATTTGCAGCACTATGCAACAGTCTTCAGACTCTCTTTGCCCAAGGAGATGCAATCCTGGGAAACACAGACTTGGTAAGAAAATGGGCACTTCTCAATTCACCCTTGAAGTTTTACTCAGTAATGGTGTGTGCTATCAGGAGCTTTGTCAGATGACAACTCCTGTTTGGCAAAAACAAGAACATTAAATGCTGAAATTTCTCACCAGACCGTAGTGCAGAATCTCATCTGTATGGGCGAGCATCATCTGAAGCAATACTCCTTAAGAAGGAGAAGGTGACTGGAAGAGGTTGGTGTCACTCCTAAGTTACATTTCTGTAAGACTGAGCATACTGCTATTGTGACAACAGGCTCATGTAAATCTGTCTCCTCCTCCTGTAGGTGAATACACAGACTTTTGACGCAGACTGAATAAGAACTGTTAATTTTAAGAAATTGCATTTAGGTGGTCTAAGCAAGTGTAGTCTGCCCAGAGGATGCTTACAGTAAGGACATCTTGAAAATATCTACTGATGAAATATATTGACAGCATTTATCAAGAAAAAGAGTCAGCTAATCAGTATATGTATATATATCTCTCCTTAGAGGAGCACAAAGCAATACCGTAAATTGTTTAAGTAAAGTGCAGATGTCTTAATCTGTGACTTGTGTCTGAACTAGTCTGCTTAGCTAATGTGTTTAAAACTGTTGTGGTTAGTCATTTTGTAGTTGGAAGCATCTGTTTTGGCGTAGAGGGAAGAAGGCAATGGAAAGTTGAAATCTGTTGTAAATCATTGAAACCAGACAAATTTGAAACCAGCTTCCCCCCAACCCTGCTTTCCTCAGCTCCAGTATGAATAAAGTGTTCCAAGGAGCTTAATGTCAGTAAGAGAAAGCACTTTTCAAAGCAAGACAGGGATGAACATATTTAATCCCATAGTAGATACTAACAGAAAACTTGTAAACTGTGGCTCTCACTGTAGTGTTGTGGCTCTGGAAGGTAAAGCCCTGTTGGGTGTGTGGTGGAAGGGGAGAGATAGCATCAGTGACTYTACTTAGTTAAATAAGTGGTCAGCCTAAGGAAAAAGGCTTTTAGTGGTGACTTGTTACACTAGACAGGCCCTATTCACAAAGAGTTAAAGGATGCTTCTTTCCTGGTAAAAGTGATATCTAGGAGCAACTGTTAGAGTATTGGGGAGGTTGTACCWTTTTCTTTAAAGGGAGGAAAAATTGTAGTTCTGGTTTCTTCCTTAGATCTGAAGAGTGATGTGAAAATAGTTCAGATTCAATATTTTCCTGTTCTAATGAAAGCTATAGCTTAGCATGAATTGTTATCCCTTAGGGCTAAAAACATGATGAGTGTACAATGCTATCTGTTTTTTAACTTTATATTAAACAATTATTCTTAACAAATTTTGCTGTATAAATTGAGCAAAAAAGTATTTCATAGATCTAATTCCACTTTGTGAAAAACACTGTATCTATAAGATTGTACCTCTGTTGCTATAATACCTGTACAGAGATCCTCCTAAACAGTTTGTGCTATAATCACATGCTCATGTTTGTAAGTCTTGTGTCTTCCAATTGCTTGCCAAACAGTAGATCTCCCTTATCGTTCTTTCTAGGAAAAAAAAAAAAAAAAAGCTTTGCATAGGCTGTAATATCTGTGCTTTAATCCCACAATTTACTGCTTGAGGGGGGAAAAAAAAAAAAAACTTCATCTTGACTTTTCTTACTGAGGTAAAAATCAGTATCTGTTTAACTTTGTTTCCTTAGATCCAACCCTCTCAACCTCTTCAGTGTGTCATCATATACCAGGACCTTTCCTGTGTGAGCATGTCTGTGTACAGTATATATACTCAGATATAGTCAGACTGCCAGCCAGCCTAGCTGTAGGGCTAGAAAATTATCCTTCACCTTATCTCCCTTAGCAGTATATGCCTAGCCTAAGGACAGATGTGACCTTGTAATGGGCCTCATGATGAGGGAAATAGTAATACCTATAGCTCTGCCTCCAGAATGAGTCTTCCAGTAGAAGAGGTTGTTGTGCTAAGAGTTTTATTTTCTTACTCCAGTAGCAGATGTAGATTAAAGCCATGGTACCAAAGGATGAGATGCAAGCACATCAGCAAAGGAATAAAAGAAAAGTGCAAGATATGAGGTCTGACAGGACAATGTTCCTAGTGCTTTTCCCTATATTAATCTCAATGGGTTAAACACTAGGTATGCCTCTTACTGTGGGCATTCCTATACCATGCTGTCAGTGTTTTGCCCTTAACAGAACACAAGTGGATGTACTTTAAGTGGTATGGTGATTTSCCAGTGTGCTTGACTTCATGCTGATTGTCTGCTAAGAAATGAGACCTACACGTAGCATTTTCCTCCAAGCAGGTGAGCTCCAAGTTTCACCTGCCATGAGAATACTCTAACAGCGCAACATGGGCTACCTGAAGTACACTTATCTGCCTTCTTCCCTCCTAAAGCTGYACAGGAAAGGAATGCAGTAATCTAGGGGACTGGTGCAAGAATGGAAGCATGAGTTTAGACAACCTATTTTTGCTATTAACTGTGTTGTAGGTATCTTGTTCTTTTCTCCAAASAGAGACTCAAGGACAAAGTAGAAATGTGATACTTACCTCTTTGTATCTAAAGCATCTTCACTTCTCTCATGAGATTAGTCAATATATTTTGTTTGTTGACAGGGATTTAAGAGCTATTGAAAGAAAGATGGTGCTCAAGTAAACTTTGACTTATTCTTTTGCTTTTTTAGAAGTTCTGTTCAGTGCAATTTTGCAAAGTGTGAAAGCACTGTTCTATCTATTAACACTTCTTTTTAATGTTTTGGAAAATTCAGGGATTCTGCTTCATTATTGGACTAGGATTTGCAAGAACTGTCTTGCCRGACTTTCCAGCTGCATGCAAGACAGCATCCTGTTTGAATATCAGTAAAATCTTTTAAAGAAGACRTAGTAGTAGGAGTTTTCCCTCCACCTCAGAGGTGTCTGTTTATACTAAAATTCAGGAACTGCCTTCCTGGCTTTATATATATATAAAAAGAGGTAAAAATCCTCTTCAAGTGTTGATTCAACACCTCTCTGCCTTTTAAGTGGATATTTTATGACCACATGCTTTTCCCCTGGTATTTGGGATGTTATTTTTATATCCCTGTTAACACAAGTTGAAAGGAGATCAATCTTCTTTGTTTATGCTTAATGTCTTCTGCAACTTCAACAGGTGAATGATAAAAGTCTAAGGGAAAAAGTCTAGTGTGATTTGTTTTTATAGGAAATAGAAACGATAATAGAAGTATACTGCAGATAGTTACTTCCACTTGAAATAAATGGTGGTAAATCAATGCTACAAATAGCTTCGTTATTTCTAATCACTGAGAGAAATGGAGTTCAYTTTTGCAACATGGTATTCAGCAACACAGCTAATATTTTAAATGTGTGCTGCTTTGATCTTTTAAAACAGTAAAAACTTTCTTTTAGMCGAATACTGAAAAACTAGGAACACGGGCATTTATTTTTTGGCCCAAATTACTTTTTCATTTTGGTATATTGTTTTGCTTTGTTTCCTACAAATGTTTGCAGTAGGAGAGTAAGCACCATGCACCTATATTCAGATGAAAAGATGGTCCAGCAATAAGTCAATTATTTGGGAAGTCTGGGTTCCAGTTCTTGCTTCTACCACTAATCTATTAAGTAGTCTTCAGCTAGTCATATCCATCTAAACTTGGCTTTCCTTTAAGTATGTGAACCCAGAAACACCTAAAGAAAACTAAGGTGACCATATTTCCAAATCTAAGACAGATGAGTCCTTCAAAATCAATGCTTTAAAACATAAGCAAGTGAATTGTTATCCTTACATCAGTCTATGTAGTGATAAAAGCAARACTAGGCTGATGTCGCAGTGTAACAGAAGCAAAGTCAAAAGCTTAATGAAGGAGGGGATCCAGAGGGACGTAACTCCTTTGAATAACCAAAAACAAGTTGGCATCTTGGGATCTGGGACTTTTCCCCATGACTCATTTGCCATCTGTAAACTGTGGCAGTAGCATTTGTTATTGGATGACAAATATCTTAAAGCRTAAGAGGAAGTCAGATACTAGCCCCGCAGAAGCTGGTGCTATCTGGTATGTATACRCTTTATAGATAAATATAATAAAACATCTCTCAAATACTGCCATGTATTGCTGGAGGAAAGCCTCTAACCTCCCTAAGTAGCACAGCTCTGCAAACCGATCTCATGGATATGCAGCTCCCCCAAGGAATCTGYTGAGGCCTGTTAGTGGGAGGCTATCTTCCCCAAAGCACACCTATGTGCAGCCCAAATGTGTAACCATAAAACTTCTTGGCACCTATGTGGTGCTTCCCAGTTTAGAATTTCAAAGCACTTTCCGTGGGCTGGGCTCCCCTCTGCTCTCACAGGAGAGTGAGCTCTGCGGCTCTATAGACATATAGTGAGGGGTAACCGGGGAAACTTGTTCTGAGATCTTTTAACCACTGAAGAATATTCCCTTGAAGGCAAAATAGAACAGAATCCAAATGGGGAATAGTACTTGACCACTCTCTTCACTGTGTCTATCCAGGCTACTGTACAGTGTGTGTACAGCGAAACCATCACTCACCTGAATTCCAATAGAAGGCCTGCTGTGGAGATGAGACTTGCACAGATCCCCAAATCCTGGGCTATTGCCCAACTACTAGACTTCCTCTCTTCCAGAGGGGTGCTCTCTCTCAAATAAAGTAGCATCATGTGTAAAATCCATTATATGTAGCTGTCTGTTCTTCCCTACCTACATCTTCTGTAATAAAAAGGTTAGGATGGAAGCAGGGAAAAGTCACAAGCTAGAACCATGAGGGAAAATTTCCAAGGACTCTGCAGCTCAGAGATGCATCCACTCCCTGCTCGGCGATTAATCTAGAGTGAAAACAGCACTTCTCTGAACTAGAAGAGCAACTCAGCAATGCAGCTACTAACTTCCAGGCTTCTGACTAATTCAGTGCCTCTGAAGAGGGTTGTRTGTTCCCATCTAACTGAAGGCTGTTTCACTCTTCTGTGCCCTTGGATAGGTATAGCATGTATGTAGTCTATACTGTTTCTCTGAMTTAATACAAAAGTATGCTCATAGTGTTTGGGAGCACTTGTCAAAAGGCAAAATACCTATGCCTAGTGTGCAGCAGCTGGCCTTGGGAGCATAAGATGGGATAATGGTCTGATTAGTAAACTGAAAATGAAGGAGCRGTAGCTCAACCAAATGGCCAGGCTTCTACACAGATTTTTCCTGTGATTCTAAAACTTTTCAGAGTATTTCTGTAGAAGATCTTGTAAAGCTTTTTTCTGTTCTTCCTACTATCTTCATTCCTTCAGTGTTGTATTTAAGCACTTATTTGTTGTACTTTTCCATAATTATCTCTCTTACAGTGTGACTTGAAATATCAATTTCTWGCATGAGAAAATTATGAATACAGTAAAGCCTATGTTTTGATTGATTTCCTTTCTTCAGTATCTGTGCTTTCTCTTCATGTCAGTGAAGCAATCTGACTGAGATGCTAACCTGGAAAAGGCATTAATGTGATCTGGGAGAAGTCACAGAGCCATGAGAATTCATGTCAYTGTCTTGTACTTACCCCAGTTTTATCTCCTGAATCCTGTCTCTAGTGCATAATTCCATCTCTTAGAACAGAACTTAATTCTTTAGCTCTGGGGGTTTCCATGATTATTGGGCTACTCTTAGCTTTATCTATGTGGAATCTTCATGTGTAAAGAAAAGATACCTGTCTGTGAAAGATGTCCTGTATTTTTGAATCTCATGCAACTGTTTTAGACTTTCTATACTCAAATCTGTTAGTAGAACTTGCTGAAAACTATATGACATGTGAATATGACATGTGGGGTTGTCTGACTCTTTTTTTTTGTTTGTTTGTTTGCTTGGGGTTTGGGGGATTTTTGGGGGTGGGTTGGTTGGTTTGGGTTTGTTTTGTTTTTGTTTTGCGTTTCCAAGCACAGACATTAACTCCTGCCTAAGTGCTGTACTTGTTCTGGGAGACGGGCCTTCCTGAAGAACTCATATGCCTTTCTCAGTAGGCTAGAAATGGCACTTCTCTAGGAAGAGGAGGGGAAGRGGTAGTTGGGGGAAGCATATTTACAGTAAAAAATGGATAAGAGGAGAAATAAAGAAATGAAAGCAAGTTTTTCAATTGAAAAACTATGAGCTCTCCAAGCACTGATCTAACTATATTACGTGTCTGTGTGTATATATGTATATTTTGAAGTTGCTAGCACCACAGTTTATAAGCAGCTGCTAAGCAATGCTATTTAGAACAAAGTATTCCTTATATTCTTGTGTGGGGTCTTGTGGGTAGATCTTCTGCCATGGAGAAGGGGACTTCAAACCTCAGTCTTTTTCACAGCAAGAAAATATCCTGAAGTTCTGGGATTAAAGGAAAGGGAAAAGAGGAGAGATCTTCATCATGTTCTATTGTGTTTAGATAAACCAGTACTTATTAACAACAGGATTTGTACCAACACAATTCAGCCCATCTTATCCAGTCTTATGCCAATGCCAAGGGGAAGAACTACAAAGGGAGCGATTTAGAGAAATGCTGCATGTCAGGCAGAGCAATAACTTGTTTCTTTCAGGGATGGGAGGAGTAAAGATGGCAGAAGTCTGGGTCACAGGCAGGAACGCATCATGTGCCTCGCTTACTTTCTTCTCTTCTTCCCTCCTGCCCCAACATACAGGTGCAAGGAGAGATCCCCTGAAAAGGTGAGATGGTCCCAGGGCTCTTTCAATGCCAATAAATTAAATGGTGCTAGTGAGCATACTATTCAAGTAAACTAACCCTGTCTCAGATGCAGGCCTTGCTCCAACCTCTCCTAAGCAATTCTACAGCATTGGTAGGGTTTTAGTAAGACTAAGGCCTGTTCCCTAARTGCAGCCTGGATGCAGGTACTTTGTGTTGCAGTTCAAAGAACTTAAAGCCATACTAACTGCCATTGGGTTTTCAGGATTAGAGAATGGGTTCTGGCACAGTATAAGTAATGAGTACAGAAATAGGAAATGGGTCCTTCTGAAACTCCAAGCCTTTGCAGTTAGAAGTGTTGCTCTACCTTTGACTYAAAGGGATGGGAAGAGTGAATCTGCAGGCAAACAAGTTTGCAAAGGTTTGGCTTCTGCTTTCTCTGCAGTGATGGGAGATGCTGAACCTGAGCTGCTCCTCAGGTCTGCAATGTACCTACAGCCAGGGCAATTCTGCATACAGCACGACTAAGCTTCAGGGATATTTAACTGAATCCCAGACAACAGYCTCCTGCAGGCATTGACTAATATAATCCTCGTTTGTAGATGGGTAAACTGATGTAGCAATGTCAGATGACCAGCTAAGGCCATATATAAACTATCAGTGAAAGTGGATCCTTCAGCTGCCCCTGTTTCTCTGTTTTAACTACAAGCCTATAGGCTTCCTTATCTGAAGAGCAAAGTCATTACTTTCAGTTTCAGATGTGGATGATTTAAAGAACAAGTTTAAAAGCCTTCCCAGGCATAGACAATCTGTCAAASTAATATATTTGTGCATGGTGGTGCTCTATAACCAGTATCATCCAAGAATGATGGAATTATCTTTGCATGCATCTGCTGCTGATTTGCCAGCTCTAGCAGGCAGGTTCTTCTTTAGAGCTGCCAACTGCAGTGAGGGTCTTCTCTAAAAGAATGTATTCAGGATCAGGTTTTCAGGTCTGYTTCTGCAGCTAGGTCCCATGACTACATTATTATTTCAATTCCTTGAAGTGCATGAAGACTTCATCCAAAACAATCTGAACAGAGTTTGAAATCTGTGAGATTCTGCATCTGCTCAAATCCAGATCAATTGTACGGGCTAACAGTAACAAATCTATATTCTTGCTGAAACACCAAAACTGGTAAGAAATCTAATATGGGTTAAAGCAAAACAGAAGCATATGGGGATATTCTTAAATGTAGGTACTTCTTGGACTGACAGAACTACCTGCATAAATTTGAACTTATTTGTTTTTTTCAGACACAGAATTTCACAAAGACTATTGCAATATGCATATATCATGTGGGAAGAGTATTGAGTCAGTATTGAGACCATTACATTTCATTCCAAAAAAAGCAAATAGAGCAAGTGAACAGAAAGAGAAAAAGAAAAAAAAAAGAGACGCAAAAGCTTTTAGCTTTGCAGTGCTCTGCTACAGGATGTACTCGTAAATAAACCATCTGCTCAACACCAATGTGCTGATCTATCCATCCTGGTGAGAGAAGCCTGTTACCTCCTGACTGCTGCTCCCTGTGCCTTACAGCTCTCCGTGGAGGAAAGGTTACTCTACCTTAATCAGCTCCACACAACCCAGCCCTGCACTGCAGCAATGCACCACTTCTTCTCTGGGTTTTGCTCCTCTTCGTGCATTGCTGGCCTCAGGGAGCAGAGTCTTTCAGCAGAGAGCCACGTCTTCCAAATCAATCTGCAATAAGATTTACAAAGCAACCCATTTTTGTGCAGTGTAGTAAGACCTGTGTGACATTTATCAGATTAAAGTCACAGTAATTAAAGACTTGGACTATTTCCTGGTTTGTTGAGATTTTGAAGGTTTTGTGC
>NW_028186511.1:440726-491961 GCF_003343005.1 Rhea americana | reverse complement strand
TTTTTTTTTTTTTTAACTTTTGTATCAGACTAGGTTTAATATTTCTTAGAAGCTCATCATTAAAAAGCAAGACATATAAAAGCAAAAAGCAAGACTTGCAGCTCGGCAGCCTGCAGCTCGGCTTTAGGCAATCCTACGTCACCTTCCAGCGCTCCGTCCTATGTACAACAGCGACCCTCGCGCTCCCTCCCTCTCGCTCCGTCCTCCTGCCCTACACCAGACCGCGGTAATCTTGCGAGGGAGAAGTCTCGCTGGATTTTGTTGCTGTTGTTTGCAAAGACAGAATCCTTCCCAGGGGCGGGTTGTTCAGGCGGGGACCTATGCCCGCTGCACGCTGTTCAGGAGATCCGTCAGTTCGCTGATGTACTTGATGGTGTATTTCAGGGTCTGTATTTTGGTGAGAGGCTGGCCTCTCTGGCTGTAGACGGGAGGCAGGTAATTGCGCAGAGTGTGCAAAGCCTCTGCCAGGGCCCTCATCCGCAGCTTCTCCCTCTCGCTGGCTTTCCTCCTGCGCTGGGCCGACATGCGAACCTTGGTGCCCTTGGGGAGCCGGGCCTGCCCGGGGCTCGGCAGGTAGGCGGCGGGGAAGTCCTCCAGGCTGTATCCCACCAGGCTGCCGCTGCTGCTGCTGCCGCTGCTGCCGCCGCTGCGGAAGGGGGTCTCGATCGCCACCGGGCAAGGGGACGGCGAGTAGGACTCGAAGGAAGGAGCTGGAGATAAGCTGTGGGGAGACGAGACCTGGTTCAGCTCAAAAGCCGCGGCGTTGTTTTTCCAGTCCCAGGGAGATAAGCAGACGGGATGCTCCGAACCCAAACCGTCTTCCATGTTTAGCAAAGTCTCGTGCAATTTGTCCATTGCGGAGGAGCACCCGGGAGAAGCAATTCCCTCTGCCCCGCGGCAAAGGCTGAAGCCTCCGGCCGTGGGGACCTTTTTATGATGGCGGGAGGAAAGTGACAAAGTGGGAACGCGGCGCTGGTGAGAGGAGTTCAAAGGAGAGCCACAAGTGCGAGGATGGAAAATGAACTCCTGATGTGCTAGTTTCTCCTCAGCGATAATTATCAACCTTCAGCTAAAAAGCCTTTAAGCTAACAGGCAACAGYGAGAAAGGGGGAAAAAAAGATTATCTTCTTGTAACTAAACCAATTAAGGCTGCACATCTACATTTAACATTGTGCTGGGGGGATAGGCAGGAGAGAGGAAAAAGAAAACTATCGATTTTAAAAAACAGTTTGCAAATGTAGAATTTAAAGTTAACATGCATTAATGCAAACGTATGTTCATTTGCCATCCTACATCACAAATTGAAAATTAGAATAGAAAAGCCAAAGTCCTATACGAGAAAGATGTAGAAAAATTATTAAAAAAAATTGGGGGGGCTAAGAAAAAACATAAACAGTGTTTAAACTTTGGGCTTAGACAAGTTTTTTGCATAGAAATTTATTCAAAATTGTAGTAAATAAATCAGATGATGAATAAGAGAAGACTAAAAGCTAATTATGCAAAATTCTGTACTACTTGGAATCCTCTCTTCTACCAAAAAGGAAAAGCCTTTTTCAGCCCCTACTGAAAGCAACAATGAGGTTATATCTTAGGCCACTAAAATGAAAGCGGAGGTCCTATAAATTAACAGCGTTAATATGGAGCACTTCTCGTCTCTAGGTCTCAGAACAGTTTGCAGATGCTTAACGGTCCCTATTGCTCTGGGGAAACCGATAAGCAGCATAAGCAGCGGCAGAAGTAGCTGGCCCAGAATCACRCCGTGAGCCATTAGGAGAGCGAGGAAAACCTTCCGGAGCCACGGAGCTCTGCAGCCGCCGGGCAGTGCAGCTGCCAGCCCTGCCTTCACATCAGCCTGTTACGGAAGCAAAATACAAGAGATAATGAAAAGAAGAGGAGAAAGAGGAAAGAAAGAAAATCAGGCTTTGTTTTAGAGATTTCTTCCGTGTAACCATTTCTGTGTGCGCTGTCACCCAGCCTGAAAAAGGCAGGGAGATGCCTCTGAATGTCATACAGCCAAGGAGAGCTGAAACTTTCTGGAATGCGTCGTTTCTTTGTGCTTGCGAAATCCTAACTACAATCACTAAGGAAGAAAGAAAAGTGCATTCAAATAAAGGGCCAATCCAATATTCCCTGAAGTCCTCAGGAAGACCCACATGGATTTTTGAGTTTTAGATCAATATGTTGGGAAATAGCTTGTGGGAGAATTACTGGTTTTATGCTGAGTTAATAAGAGAGAACCACAAGCCAAAGGTGAAGGGTTTCAGCAGTCTAACCATGCCCAAGACAGACTGAACATATGTGTCATCTGTAGAAATTCAGAGTACAGCTTGCCATAGTCAGGATCTCTTTGGGTATTATAGTTAGCTTATTATATTGTGAACTCTCATTTACTCTTTCTTTAAATAAAATGAGCTGAAATAATCATAAGAATCACAAAAGCTTGCTACATATTAAAACTAAGGCAATGTGAACAACGAGTATTTTCTGTGACGTCCAGAGAATTGCATGAGCATCAAGCAATGGTCACATGTTAGACATAAGGTCCGACTTAGGTAATTCATTTTTGTCCCAGTTCAAATCTCTCCCCGRCTCCTTTCTTCCTCTTTTTTACCCAAATATGTGTATTTCGTAGTATCTTTTCTGTTTCACATCTGCCCCACTCTTGTTTTATGTCTCTTCCTTTCCTGGCAAATTAAAAGTCCACAAAAGRAGAAAAATCTGAAGGGGAAAAGGCAGGAACCACTCCCAGGGTCTACCAAGAAAAACAAACTTCTGAATAGATATATCTTTCAGATAAATACATATATAAACTGTTCTGCTCAATAGTTTTCATTTTGGTTTCAAATGTTAAACCCTCAAATGCAGCCAAATTTAGAAGCAAAAATGTTACAAGTCATTTGTTCACTGACTGTAAACAATGCCTGTTGACAGTGAATTTACCCTCAGTCTCTGGGTAAATTATAGAAAATATTGTGCAGAAACCAAAAGGGAAAAGGTTTTGTGCATGTTCAAGATGCCATTGCTGTAAATGACAAGTGAACGTTTTCAGCTTTTATCTCTCTATGCCCATATATAGGGATGAGATAAGGCAGGAAAAAGTAAYGCAAATCGTAGTGATAGCTATTTACTGTTATTTTCTTATATCTTAAGGGCAAGCATTTAAAGCTACGAAGGCAGGATATTAGATTATGTAGACAATTGAACTGATTACATGAAAAATCTCAGCCTTGTGTAAGCCTACGTTCTTACGAAGCTGTGCAGGCAAGAAAAAAGTACAGACTTATCTATATTAATAAATAATACAGGGTTGCTTGTACTTGAAAATCAACTTGCAGTTGTGCAACCAGTTTTACTGTTAACATGCTTTGGGGCAGCATTGTAGTTTGGACCAACTGGCTGCATGACTACGGCTCAGAGGATGGCTCAGGCCACCCAGGCACGGGGTGAGGAAAGGGACTTGGCCACTTATGCTCAGCCATACCCKTTGTCCTCAGAGCCAGAGAATGGGCCACGGCCTCATTTAATCTACAAGTAGAGATTTAGCCAGAGGTTCATTTTTSAGAAATAACCTCCCATTTTTATCCRCATCATCTAGGTTCTCAAAATTTACTCACGTTAAGTRTGTCTCAATTTTGGTCAAATCAGGAAGCTACATGAAGTCTCTCTCCGGGACTGCAGTATGATCCATAGCCTATTTAAGACAGTGGAGTCTCACAGAGTCAATAGAGTTATTTAGCTCCTTTTTTTTTAGTTAGTTTTTGATAGCTAAATTTGATTTAGATCTCTTTTTTTTTGGTTAGTTTTGGATAGCTAAATTTGGATAGAAAAATTTCTACTTGTGAACATAAGAATCCTCAGTTAGGAAAATATTTCCCAAAGTATAAGGAATTACAATAGGGAAAAGTTATTGGAAATTGTAGACCAGTTCACATCACTGTTGTTTTACAGTAGGGCCTTAAAAAGCACCACAGGGAAGAAGTCATGGCTGAAGCCTGGATACCAGGTTTATTTTTCTATAAGCCACAACTATGTGACACTCTTTCAGTAAAGAGCTAAGCTTTACTCTTTCACTAAAGAGCTACTTACTTTCAGTAAGAGCTAAGCATATTTCAGGTGGCACCTTCCTAGAATGCAAACAAATGCAAAAAAAAAAAAAAAAAGAAAAAAGAAAAAGAAAAAAACATTTGCAATCTTTATTTTATTTCACCTCTCATTAATTTCAGGGAGCCCCGTTTTGCCTCTCAGTAGTGTCAATACATTGAAAAGTAATGAGGTACAAGACTAACACCAACGAAATACTCACTGACGCTTAAAAATGATAGAGCATTTTTTGATTGACTGGTAATTTGGGTTTCCAATTCAGTAATTTATTCTGCAATATAAAGGCTAACATCTTAATTTTCATCTCCTTTAAAACGAAGATTTCTTGTTCATATTTCTGAATTTATTGCAGAAAGGAGGAGAAGCAAAAATATGCAGGAATGGAGCAAAAACTTTTCTATTAAAAAAAAAAGATATAGAAGCAAAAGTGTTTAGAGCTTCTATAGGTGTCTGGTTAGGATTTAAATTTAAAATAAGTTGTCCAGGTAATCACTGTCATCTGTCAATATAGTATAGTTATGTATATCTATTTACATTTTTTTCTATAAATATTCTAGAGTATAATTTCAGCAAGTTTTGAGAAGAGTAAGGGGAACAGCATTGAAATAATAAAAAAACAGATGGGAAAAATGGTATAAGCAAGCTGGGACTGAATAAACATGGATAAATGGATTTCTACAACACTAATCCCTTAATAGATCTCRTTTAGAATGAGGACAAAAGTCCAGACTTATTTTATTGACAAGAGGCAGATCATACAAATATCCTTGTAGATAACTTAGATGACAAGGTCTTGTTTTATAAYTTGTACCATGAAAAAAATATCTACATCCCCAAAAGAGGTCTCCCTAGCTGCTACGCCTCAGCCCCACCGTGGAGGTGGGTGTTGCAATACCTGCTCTACAGAGGAGCGGCCAAGTGAGGCTGCTCTCCGTACACACAAATGTCCAGCCAGCAGCTGCAGGTCTCGCCAGCTTCAGTAGACGCAGCAGCTGTTCAACACTTTCAAAAAAGTAGTTTTGAACACCTCACTTTGTGCCCCAGTTGGCAATAGGGGAAGGAAGAGAATACACCACACTTTGTCATCCAGAGTCACCTTAGCCACTAGGCTACACTTCTCTGTTTTGAAATGCTTCTCCTTCATTGGGGTAGATACCTTTATTTATTTATTTATTTATTTAATAAGTACACTTTGCTGCTTTTTTCCTACTTGTAGAAGAGGGTCCGATGTGGGTCCAGTCTCAGCGGAAATAAATAAAACTTCTAGGTAAGCAAGCTGGGCTGTGTCAGCAAATACAGAATTATTTTCTTTACTTTTTTTATTTTCTGTTGAAGTTAGTATGCCAAAGACTATGGATGAACAGATAGCAACAATTCCCAAAGGGGAGAAAAAAAAAATAATATCTGTCAGAGAACCAGGACTGATCTTGAGTCCAGAACTGTGAAGGAAAACCTGCAATTCTTACTGCAATCAATGAAAACCATGTGTGAATTGGATCCCTAATTGTTACTACCACCTTTGGCCAGACAACGCCAAATACTGTGACTAGGATGATAGAAAATGCTATTATTCATTTGCGGTGAAGCAGAAATAGGCCAATTCYATTGCAGTTAAAATTTCTGCCTTAAACCTTTAAGGTTCTTATGGCTGTAACTCCAAAATAACAAATTAAAATCCTGCTCACAGGAAAGAAACCTCAAGTGTCATTGATTTCACTGGGGCTTTACACAGTCACAAGCAACTCGAGAGATTTCCACATACGGGATCAAGACCTATATATCTGCTTTACGTCCTCAAATGTAGGTATTTGATCCTCCAAAATAGTGGCAGCCTCTACTGACTCAAAAGCGACATCACTCCGCAGTTCATTTAAAACATCTGATCTCCAAGCAGCTGGCTCCCTAGATGAAAAGGCCTATGTGTGGAATTTACACCTACCCACCTTTTAAGTAGGGAGTTTATTACCTAGTGTTTCTCAGCTGATATTTAGGAATGTCTTTTTAATACCCCTGTTAACAGAAGTTGAAAGGAGGTTAGACTATGTGGTTGGTCTTTAATGTCTACTGGCTATTTCAGCCTGAAGGAAAAGGTAATATTGGGGGACGGAGTCTAGTGTGGCTTATTTTGTTCAGAAAATGAAAAGTAATGCATACTATCAAAAAAAATCAACTTTTTAGAAAGGAAAATTTCATTATCTGGTAATGAAGCTTCTTTATTTCAGCTTTCAGATTTGTTCTTAAAAATTTTGGTCTCCTGTAATTAAGCTGATATATTTCAAAGATTTTTTGGGGGTAGGTGGAAGGTTATCTGCTGCAAATACTTTATGATCATCAGAAATGATTCCTTTTCTACCCAAAGGTATAAGTTCAAGTTTAATAAATGGTAAAGTACAATATAGTTTATTTCCAAGTCTTTCTTACACTCCCTTCATGAACACCTCAATRCTGTTTTTGCCAGGTGGGATGGTGGTTTCACAGGGCATTCACATAGCACCTAAGGGTCCCAGTCAAARTTCAAGGTTGATACTCTTGTTTTCCTGTCATTGCTGTGATTTTTTATGCCTTGTGCAATAAATGATTCCTTTTGCAGCATAATTACTTTCAAAAACTGGCTAAATCTTACAAGAAACTCCATTAGACAGGAAAATTGCATTAAAAATGTAGTTGTGATTATTTCCAGTCATGCTGCATCAGAAGCTGAATGTTTGCAAAGGAGGCTATTTTTCAATTGCTCTGATTACATTTCAGCTCAGTCTGTTCCTTTTTACTCAGCCAGCTTCCTCATCAGTGTCTGCTCATTTCTTCTTCACTCCATGTCTAAACACTGATCTGCAGAATCGCTGCATGCCACTGATAGGAGCTGTGTTTCATTTCAGTGTTAAATGATGTTACCCTCTTGGCACAGCTTGCAGCTCACTTTAATAATTAAAAAATGGATCGGTATTCTAGAGTAAGAGACAATGTACAAATGTTACATGGAAATGTTATGTAGCTGTTACTTATTTTCCATCTTTTAATACAGTACAGTACGTGTGTTCCAAGCCATCTTTCACAAACATGTAGTGGGTGARGACTGTTGATTTTAAGCAAGCAAAAATTTTCCAGCAAGTTGCTAAATCTTAATTTTAATCATATTAAATTCACAAAAAACAAGTTTTCCTTCAGTCTACTGATGATCAGAAATGGCATATTAAGTATATTTTTCTGCATTTCTCTGAATACTTCCACGAATTTTGCCTAACTAATTAAGCTCAATATTATAACCATCTCGTGAATGCATCTGAGTAAAATTGTTCCTATTTGTATATAGGCAAACTTTGTATATTCAGTAAGTTTTCAGACTATATTAGATTGAAGGAAGTAATTAATACATCAGAGAGTAGCACTGCTGTTCAGAGGCACCTGGACAGCCTGGAGAAACGAGGTGACGGGAATCTCAGGAAGTTCAACAACAGCAAATGCAAATTCCCGCACTGGATGGGATAACCCGATGCAACAGTACAGGCTCAGYGTGACGGGCGAGCAAGCAGCTTTGCAGAAAAGGGCCAGGGGTCTGCTGGCCAGCAAGTCACGCGTGAACCAYGCGCCCTCGTAGCAGAGCAGGCCAACCGCATCGTGGGCTGCGCTAGCAGGAGACTTGATCCATTTGGTTTTTCATCCTCTAATTATTTCCTTTGTACTTCTTGATACTGAAAGGGGAACGTTATGTCTTTTTAACATTCCCTGCCCGTATAAATCATACATCTCTTTTCATCTGCTCAGCTGAATGGGTAAAGTTACTGTAAGAAGCAGGAAGCATTCCATTATCCACACGAAATAGGCTTTCGGGAGGTCCGAAGCATAGGTTATACAATAAATAGTTACAGCAGTTACAGATAGGAGCTCAGTTAGGATTCTAAAGTTGCAAGAAGCTGTTTGCTTGAAGCCACTATTGCTCAGAAAAGTTTTATATAATTTTATTTTCTATTTTTAAAATATATGAGAAAACAAGAAAACTTACTTACAGGCTGGTCAATTAAGCTTATTAATCTATTAGGTCAAATAAAGAAAAGACAAAATGAAGAGAAGGTAAAATGGAAAGCTCGTGGGGAAAAGGGGATTACTAGATTAAATTCTTAGTTTGCTTTCACTCTGAGAGACCATTTGACTGCACGCTGCTGGTTTCCCCTTCACTATGATGAGACACAGACATCTGTTTTGCACCCTGCTTAAGTTCCTGCCTAGTTAATGGTAATTGGGATGTGTAAAATTGGTGCATGCATGAATAAGCAGGTAGATTTTACCAAAGCAGGTATGTAAATCTTGAGGGCAGCTGGTTCTGGCTAAAATTCTACTCCTTTAGGGCCCAGTTTGCTGAGAAGCAGAGAGAAAAATAAAGCACTGGCAGTACAATCAAACAGACAAGAAATTGGGGCAGAAAGGTGCTGTTCTGAGCCCTGCTACTGACCTGTATAATTTTGAAAAGCCCYGTCTTCTGCTCCTGCTCCCCCCAGATCTCTCCCTGCCTTAGAGACTGACTGTGCCAGGGTAGGGATTAGCTTTCTGCAGAGATCTTCTACAACCTAAGTGGACAACTTGAAACTTGCTTCTACGCTGTCCTATTACAAATTACTGTATAAAATGGAGACAATATCAGACAACAGTTAGATCTAGATTCACCTGACAATATTGTTTTAAAATAGAAAAGCAATCTTCTAAAGTAAATATTACCTGGCAAATGGGACGGAACCATGAAAAAAGAAAAAAAAAAGGAATCTTTAATTTCCCTGACATTGACCTGATCTGTCAGGCACTGATGCACATTCATCAGTCTTTTGCTCTTATCTGACATCTGACATTCTGTGACGAGTTGAAAGCAAAGTAACACAGATGGATAGCACTCTCTTTTGAAGAACAAAATGTAGCAGTAAGTGAATTTTCAAGTACATTCAACTTGAAGTTAACTCCTAGAACATATGAGCGTCTTTTAAAAAAGAAGGAGGGAAGAAAAAGAGGTCAGAAGGGCTATTGGGGATTCCATAAAAATGCGCATATATAAAGTTAGTTAATGTTTACATAGTCTCTGCTACTTTCAGTGTGCTTCAATGGCTAATCGATGCTCATTACGCTGCTTTAGGTAGGCTGAGTATTCCTGGGGGCAGCAGCAAGTACAACACACAGCCTGCAGCCAGCTGTTTGGCCAACCACCTACATCCTTGGAGTTTCCCTGGGAGCTCAAATGAGTTTTGGTCCTACAAGCTGCATCTTCCTTCAGAGGAAAAGCTCAGTTCATCGAAATATCTTTAGCTCATGGCACAGAAAGGATCAACTTTGAGATGAGAATGAGCTGACGCACATGGACCTGGAATTAACTGCTATGATGCAGCAGAGAACATAGCTGACTGCAGTAAGTTTGGGACAGTCATTAAAGATCCAAGCTCCTGTTTCAAATATTCAGCTATGTTCCTTATGAATCCTGTGACTCCCTACCTCTTCTGCAATAAACATTAAGAATATCCTTTATATATCCTAGGCTATGTGCCTAGGCTTCCTCTTCTAGTCCAGAGATAACTCTCTTGCGTGTAAATTACCCTAATTGCTTCCAACTAACAAAGTAAAAATGTAAATAATATTTAAGAAACGGCTCCACAGCTGTCACAGTCTTTTCTTTAATTTACTACATGCCAAAATTCTTGAACCGATCTATACTGAGAAGTGCCTTTTTACCAGTAAACTCATAACTATACAATAAGCCAATCTTTACAGTTCGGTGGACATGACATCAGACTCTGTATTTCTTCAAAAATTTTCATGAAGGTTTTCCCTAGCTTAAAAGAAAAACTAAAAGAAAAAGAAGTTCAAACATGCTTTTTCCTGCATGATATAAAGGGCACTCAAATTCAGTGACAGAATGGTATTTCCTGGCCACAGAGAATATAATTATTTTTCTAGAGTAGCTCTTAAGAGTAACTCCCCAAGCTGTTAATGCTCCTAGATATTCCACCTGGTAAAACGTGCATGTAGGTGTCTGGTCAGGGGTGCTAGCAGCGGAGGGAAAAGATCAAAGGCCTATAAATGTGTCAAACTTTCAAATGCAAATCACCTGCCATAATGCTGCTGAGAACAAATCCTTCATTATCACCATTCTGTGAAAGGCTTAAATTAGCCTGAATTGGCTGAAAAGAACAAGAAAAAGAAAGCCATTTATCTTCCTGTGAGTTTTATTACCTTTTAGATTTATTTGGCTAATGGCCCAATAGCCCACTAATCAGAATATCTCCATAACAAATTCTTCAAGTGATCCATAAATAAAATATGTGATCATACAATGTTGCTATTAAAATTAAACCCAGATTTGTGACAATGGGTTATTACAGAGGCAAAAAGTCTTCACAATCAGCCATCTTTTAAARCGTCAAACTATGAACTGTTATGATTTATGTACTAACAATTGTCAACTGCTTCTTAGGTATGAGGTTTGATTACATTTAGGAGAACTTTTTATTGTGCACTTCCTAAACTGTGTTTTCTAGATAGCTGTAGTACCTGTCCCTACTTTAGGCTGTCATTGTTCTGAACTTAAGAATAACATTCTTAATGGAGAGAAGTTAATATGTCTGGGATATTTTGTAGGTGGTTTAGTAATATGACAGAAGTAACCAAGAGATGCTATATAAATATTTGATTGATTTCATGGACTAGAAGAGCAAAAGTTAAAAATATATACATATTGCATTGTGCCTAGTCTTTATTTATAAGGGGAAATTCTAACACTCTGCTTTGTTAAACAAACAACCTGTGAAGCAAGCTTTATTGGGTATGTACCTTGATCAGAAAGCTCTTGGACAGGATGGCTGAAGGGCTGTCTAAAGGGAGCTGATGGAAGTTTCGTCAGCAAGAATCTTCAGGAAGGCTTCTTCAGCGGGGGTCAAGCAAGACTCCTCAAGAACACCTATGCTGGTAACCTTTATCTGAAGATCTGAAGAGATGCTGTGTACCTGACAGGCTATTCAGTTGGGGAAAAGTTTTGATGCATCCCCATATTGACAGAGTTCTTCACGCATACTCACTAGTTTGGTTTATAATCTAGATTATATGRTTGGTTAAGCATAATATATAAACTAGGATCTTTCCCCCAGAAACAAGTTACAAGGTTAAGAGTTCATAGAAAAAGGTTATATAGATATCTACATGCATGCCACACTGGGAGTCCATAGCTTTGAAAATTATTCTCTGCTCACTGTCTCATTCTGAGCCACAAAACGCTGCTTATTCTTGAGCTTCTGTGCTAAGAATGGCCTGGTGATTTGAGGAGATTTATGGCAGAGATTTATTGATAATCATTTATTCTGTATCTCTAATTCATGCCTTCCAGAACAAAAGGGKTTTTTTTTCTATCATGTACTGGAAGAAAAAAAATTAAACCTCTCTTATTAATTACCTGACATTTGACAAGATAAATATGCTATCACAAAGAAATTCTCGGAAAATACATGTTACCATTATTTGAAAGAATATAATTCTGTTGAAGGAATTTTTCAGTTCTATGTACAAATTTAAATACCGTCAATGCAAAACCCATTTTATATGGTAACCATCTTCAGATTATCAACATGGGAAGAGGAGTATTGTCTCTTTAAGAACTTAGTGGTGGGCTACAGATAATGGAACAAGCAAAGAACTAGGTTTCTTTTATGACAGCTAATAGATTATTAGATGGAAATTAATCAGTTATTATGGGATACCTCACAACTCATAGTTCCAAACTACTAACACCAGAGAGTGTAACATAGCAGGTGCTGGTAGAATGGTGCTGGATGAAGTTTTGGGTTTCTTGGAAAATAAAATCAATCTTGGCCTTTGCAGCTGAAAAGAAAAAAACTAAACTAAACTAAAATATCATTGTGAATCCCAATTTCTTTCTATATTATATCTCAAAACCTGTTCTATGATTATCTTACTGTTTTCCTATGGCATCGCTTAAAGGAACATTCATAAAACAGGATAGCTGAATAACATATATATGAGCTTTTACGATTAGTGTTTTAACAACTATTAACAGCTAACAGTTTAAACTTCTTCATAGTAATATTGGGGGAAAATATAAGCATATTACAAACCACTAAAAAATGTTTGCTTAGAAATCATAGACAAAAGTTATATGGCTACAATTTTTCCCAAATATCTATCTTGAAAAATCTAAAAAGTCTGTGAACAGTAAGAGTTGGGATTTTTAGAAAGGTGGCCAAAGAAAATTCAAGAAAACAGAATGATATCCTCTTTGATCAGCRTGGTATATCAATAGACATGAAAACAAAAGTATACTTGTGCTTGGAGATGCACAGGTACAGTCCCATTACCTTCCCTTGGGCTTGAGGATAGAAACACATAGAAATCACAAACATCCCATGATGCTCAAAATAAGTGGATAGAGAATGCACACTACTATCTGAATATATACTGTACTGTAAAAGCTAGTATTTTCAATTTAGAAAGGTAACAGAAAGGCAGGATGGACTATATTCACATTATTAAAAATTATGGCAGAATTCAGACAGAGGGAGGATAGCGGTCTTGCATAGGTCTTTACAAACACAGAGATGTACTTGCTGAACTACACTCACTGGACTATCTCGAGGAGTTGTTTCAAAGCTTATGAGTGCTTATGAATCCCCATGTGTCCTTGGCCATCCCATTCCAATATCTCAGGATCCTCTTCTGTATCTCCTATAAGACAGTTCCTCATAGCAAAATCACATTTATGTCCTTATATCCCATGCATGCTCCATCTTTTCTGATCTGTCAGTTAGACCAAAGATAGCACATGTGCAGCTTACRGGTGTGTGTGGAAACTGATGACGGCTGGCTATCATCAAACAGAACCACTGGCAATTTCTTTCCCTCAGGAAGGTATTAACAAAGTCTCTCTCTCTCTTCCCTGAGCAATTCATTTTCAGCTTATGAGAAATTTGTATTCTCCAAATTCACCACATTTGGTTGAAATTGGCCAACTGTTAAAAAATATCAGTGAAGGAGAAAGTGAAGGACGTTGCATAGTAYAACCAAACAAAACATCTTCTCTAAGGATTCAGGCTGATAACTGAGTGGTGTGACTACTTTCCCAGAAGACAGATGACTTGAACACATCCAGGGCAAGGAGGGCATTTCTCTTCTTTCCAACCAAAGCTCTCTAGTTATTARGATCTTCTATGAAAAAAAGACATCCCAACCTCATCATTCTGGCCTCTCTCCTTAACAATATAAAAGAGGCCTGATTAATTCTAGTAAACAGTATTTCTGGTTGCCCATCTCAGAAGTCTTTCAGATTTCTATAAACTCAAAGAGATGTAGACATCCTGTAGCAGTAAGCCAGCTTGCTGGAGAAAGGCAGAAGTGACTATCTCCTAGACAGCTAAACTACAAATACAATTTAGTTACAGTAAAACACAGTTAATGAGACCGGCCTGGGTTGTCTTTTATGAACTGCTGGTTGCCCATTCCTTCAACAGCATCTTATCTGAAAGACCCTCTCTCAACAGTGTAAGTCATACCAGGACATCATCCCTATAACTACTTACAATAAAACAGGTCATCAAATCCTATCTGGTAAAGAGGACATTCAACAACCACAAAAAATAGCAACAGGTTAGTTAGCCTTGATAAAAGCTCTTATAAAGACCACTTTAAGTAAGCATGTGTGTTGTTAAAACTAYTGGACTCCTTTGTTCCATTAAATACCATGCTTTGGGAAATGTGAACCTGAGCACAAGGTTCTTTTCCTCCTAGTTGTGGATCAAGCAGGGCACTGAGCTCACCTGAACAAAAAACACAGAAGATATGTCTACCACATATCACATCAGGCTGAACTTCAGAGGGACTTCTGAGACCTGCCATTCGCATTGTCCTGGAAGGCAGCCTAGTTTCAATCTGAAGAGGCCACAAACCTCATTTATCTTTGCAGCACACATGGACAACCCTTGGGCAGTCTGTAGGGTTTGGACTGTCTTGACTCCTATTATTCATTTTGTAATGTCACTATTAGGGCAGCGCTGGGACATTGGGATGGATGAAGAGGCAGCATGTAAAGGCTCATCTGGTAAGTTTGCCTAAAAATTCATTCAAACCTGATCACATCACAGTTCCACCCATCATCTCATAAAGTATATGAAGAGTTTACCACAGAGTCAACCTTCAAGAATGCTCATGGCAGGACAACTAAGTCAGCTTCAAGCTTGGCCTGCAGAGTAAATTGCATTTTAAAATAATATAAATGCTAATGTACAGCTACTTCTACAGGAAGCTGGCATTAAAAATTTCAACRAGTTAACTTCTTTCCCTTCATTGCATTTTAGTCAAATATTTAATTAATTTTAAATATCTATCAGATGGAATTTTACTATATCTAACTGCTGCCACGGAGCAAAATTTTCAAAAGGGAAAAGGCCGGTTTTTCCACCAAGCTGTTCTCAGAGTCCTTGATGTGATAAAATTTTCCCAAGCCCTCCAAAGCATCTTCCCCCTATGCCAGTCTGCCTTGGTTTCAGGAACTTTTAGAAGTTTTATATGCAATTAATTTTATTAAATAAAATTAAAAAGCTTGGTAGTGGCAGTAGCTACAGAGCAGGATATGAGAGCAAGAGAACAATGCAAAAAGTGGTTCTATCACCCTTTTTAATTTTGTTTTCTTGGAACAGTTAAAGTGTTTTGTTTCCTGGAGGAAAAAGCGTTAAACCTAGCACGGATTTTACTGTTTTGCCAGTAGCACTTAGGTTTGCAACAACTCCAATAATATTCTCACTGCAATTCCCTTTTATCTACTGATGTAATATGGTAGGGTTTGACACCTTTCTAGACATGAAAAGACTTTATCTTGTCTCAAATAACAGCTGCTATTCGTCGCTTGCTCCACCATGTTTTCTAAGTTTCTTTCTCAATTTTATAATGTGCAGCCACCCTGAGTAACTCCTTAAGGTTTTGTAAAATAATCCCTTCCTCAAAGGGGGAAATGTTTCCTGATGTCTCTCAGAAAAGTTTTTTCCTAGTTCATCAGTTCTATTAATAAAGTAAAAATGGAAAATTCAATAAAAATTAGTGGCATTCATAAATATTTCTGTAATAGTTTCCATTGGAAAAAGTACAGAAAAGTATATGCAGCTTGATAGTGGAACAGCTATAGGAATTGCTGAGGATTTTTGCATTACATATTTTGTAGTAATTTATGTATATATTCTGTGTAAACTTTCTGCTAGGTTCCCCTTGGACTTGAAATAAGGAGTGAGCTGCAAGCACCACGTAAACAATGGCAGATAAATATTTCCCTTTGTTAAGTTATGCTATTTAAATTACCCACATCTAATTAGATGTGACTTAACACCTTTAAAATTGTTTGGTTTAACATGCAATGACAATATTTAGACTGGTGATTATAATCCCCAGTTCTGGTCAGTATCTTTGCAGGAATCATTTAAGTTAGAGGGATGCTGACATGAGGATGAGCAAATAGATCGGTCAAAATACTTGGGCTGGTAGAGCAGTTCCATAGAAAAAAAACTTTCAGAAAAGGTACTCTGACTGATAGCATTTCAATAGCAGCACCCTCATGGTCAGGGATTCCTCTTTTACTGGTCTCGTCTCCCTAGCAGATATAGTTTCATTACTCCATTGATACAAAACATCTTGAAAAAATTGAATAAGCTTGTTTGGGCTGACCAGAATAGAAAACAAATGGAAATACATTCAAAGCTCATGCATCATATTCGTCAATACTTACTATTAATTTAATATAATCTTGTAGGAATATTTCCTGCAGAGGAAAGATTTATCTGTCATTCTGTTATGCCTACTCAATATATGTAAATGTTTTCTAACTGAGTGTGACAGGTTACAAAGCTTTAGCACGGGGGGTGGGGGGGAGGGAGGGAAGAGAGAGAAAGAGAGAGAACGTCAGAAGAAAAAAAGTGGCTCTAGTTGTTAGATTGAGCATACAGGTCCAAGAGAGAAATTAAAGCATTTTTAACGCTGTAATTTTCCTGCTGTAGTGAATCACAAGCGTAACTGTCATCCTCAAAGATAAATGTTCTTGTGTTGATTTGTTGCAATGAGCAGCTAGAATGTAAATGAGATAACAGCATACTATAATGTATAGAAGCAGCAATAGACCTGAAGTACTGGCAAAAACTTGCACAATATTAAGACAAACTGCACATGAAAGAGAATTGACATTTTCCTGCTTTACATGGTTGAAGTGTAGTTATGAAACAAGATGTCATTTTTAGTGGTATCATAAACATACTACTTCCCCCCCACACACAAACACACACACACTAGTTCTTAATATTTTTTGGATATATTTAACATTTGTCTTCCATCATCTGTGAAATGCAGACTTGCCACAATTTGGATAAGGTATTTTCAGAGAATCACCCATTCATGCAGTCTTTCCAGGCAGACCTGGAAACCACCTCACTTCCAAACCTTACAAACTCTAAAGATGACCCTGTAACACAAACCCATGCGCGATGGTTGACATCTCATTTCTCCAACAAAAAAGAAACTGATCCCCACACACWAAGAGAGAACAAGAGTCAGAGCATTCATATGATGTTGGTATTTTTATTCATGAAAATTCAGTGTGTTAACTTTCAGTATTCAAAATCAGAAGGAAATAAAAGAAGCATCTATAAAAAAACCTCAGTGTGCGTGCCTTTACATCCATGCTTTTAAAGCTCCCAGCTGACTGTTACTCTTATTCTTTTTACTAATTCTAATCTTTTAAGTACTCTTTACATCAGTTAGGTAGCTAGAGGCTAAACTCTCCAGGAAAGAGCACTCATTCTAGATTTTTTTCTATTTATTTTCCTACAGTTAATATATTTATCCCCAAAGAGAAAATAAATTTCTAATATTTTCCAATAAAGTACCTCAAAATACTTTACAGGCATTACATTCCTAATATAGTTCTTATTTGGAAATCAATTATAAATCTTTTTTTCTTCCTTTGGGGAATATAAGAAACCACTATTTTGGCTGAATACAAATGAGATTATCTATCGACTGACATATTTCAGCAAGATTAACCTTCTTCCTGGCCGCTGCATACAAAAAGTTAGGAACATGTAAATGCAGACAAGAACAGATTTCCTAGTATGCTGTTGAAAACAATTTTTGTGTGAACAGATTGTTTCTGCATTAAAAAGGAAGAGAACCTTCAAAATTGTGACTGCATTCAAGCTTCCCTTTTAAAAGCAATTATTTACAATATATAATACTTTTCAAAAATTAAAATATATTTTGCAATATCATTATTAGGTTTTAATGTGCTATAATTTTATCTTCATTCTACTACAGTTAAAAGTGAATGTTAGACAGGACTTCTAGAATAACTGGTACTTGCCTGTCATCAGCTGTTTGGCACTTTTGCTAATATTTTAAATTCAAACTTCGCTACCAGTATGGAGTATTTCACACTTCATGTAACTGTACCTACTTCAAATTTTCAAAGTTTATGTACTATACTCTGACAAAGAACTATGTAAAAGCTGAAGGTTCAGAGTTAATGGTTACCATAATCCATTTTATAGAACACCTAATTGCTTTTGAGTCTTCCTTTTAGTCTCTCAGACAGGGGAAGGGGACTGTCTGCCAATGTGTAAGTCAAAACATCACTTCTGGCTTGCTGCAGGGTAAACGAACCTGACCTCTCAAATGATTGTTCTGGACTTAAGAAACAATCGTCTTCCACGACAGGAGAAGGTTTTGGAGATACTTGTACTGGTAAATCATTACCAGTTATTTTAAAATTGGTCCTTTTTTCCTTCCCCTTAATTGCAATTGCTGAGTCACTGTTCATTCTTTTGCTAGTGACAGCATTACTTTTTTTCTTTATAAAGTTTTTTTTTAAGTGACCTGAATTCAGTTGCCTTTTCTGCTGTTCATAAATCAGATTTTTATTCATGTTCCCATCATCACTATCTTCACTAGAAGAGCATTTGTTCTGGCACACACTCCTTTTAAACAAAGTTTTCCAAGTAGCCTGARTACAGGTTTCTGTAATGTGACAGCCAGTTACAACATCTGCTGGCTTTAGAAACAGTGGAAGTATTTCACACCCAGGTTGTAATGGTTTTACTGTTTGACTGGTTAGAGCTGGAAATGTTGAACTGCTTGTTTTATGGTGTTTTTGCACTACTTGAGCCAGGCTGTTGACATTTTGGTACTGATCTTGATAGACGTGTTTACTGGACTCTCTCACATAGTTTTCTGACAGCACATTTTTAGTTTCCTGCACTGTTTTATTTAACTGACATGAGGAAGAAGCATCATCTTTGTCAGGATTCAATGTTCCCTTTGTTTTTTTTAAATATTTCACAGGCTTCACTTCCATTACATCTTCAGACAATGAAGGTTTTGACTGAACAGAACTCTTCATAAGTATTCGCTCACTTAAAGACAACTTTTGAAGTTGTCCCATAGCATCATCTGAAAATAAGTCATCTGCACTATCAGACTGATCTTGATCAGACTGCACAGCATCAGAATATTCTGAGCTATTTGTTACTGTTTTATGGTGTAATGGATATGAATGTTGCACACATGTAGCCAGGTCAGCTACTGGATCAAGGATATTGCCACCAAGGGCTGGTGAAGTGCTGAAGAAAGTTCCTTCCCAATCAGTATTGGTCAACTGCAAATCAGCTGTTACAGAGGTAGTGCAAGAGGATGATACCTCTGAATTTTTATTAAGTTGTGCTGGTAATACAGAAGAATCAGCTAATGTACTCTGCAAGAGCAAATAAGCTGACGCAGTTGGAGAAAGGCCAGCTGCTGATTCTGGCATTTGAACTGTTGTAATGCAGGAAGCTGCAGCTAACACTGGATCTTTTGATTCAATACTTCTCTGATGTGTCTGATCCTCAGCGAGAATTTCAGTATCTGACATAGAATCCTGCACTGGAAGAATGTCACATGTAGATTTTAAATTCATTTGAGACAGAAGATCGGTTACTTCACCATAAACAATTGATAATTCCTTTTCTTTTGGTCTGTTTTTCCTGCCTGAAAGGATAAAGACATAGCGAAGTAGGACGGGATTTTGTCATCGTAAAAAGAAGCAGTAATCACWGTTCCGAATGTCTAGTGCTAAAGTATAAAACACCAAGATAAAAGCAATTGTGCCCAAAGAACAGCTGTACCAACAGCAAAAGCAACTGTGCCATGCTGCAAGATGGCATGGCATCATGATCTTCACGAGAATGATACCACTCAAAAGTAGGAGAGATGTTTGTTACTTTTTGCTTTTGGTATCCTGSTAAGGCCCATAAGTTCATAAGACAAGCTTTCAGACTTACTTTTCTGTTTCTTCTCCAAAATTTCTGATTTTTCCATCTGATAAAGGGCAACAACATCAGGATAAGAAGCCTGAAACAAAGACTCCTCCTCTACTGTGACTACAAATGACTCCACAGGCTGATCATCTGCATCAACATAATGTTCTAAAAAAATTAATACAGATATTAGACATACATATACACRTTTCACTAGGAAGAAATAAAAAACAAAAAACAAAAGATCTACTTATCTTCATATACTCAAAATAAAAAAGGGTTACAGTATAAGATCGGAGATCTAGCTGCCGTAATTTTTTTTTCTATCAGTCTCCTGCACAATGACAGGAAAACTGAAAGTAGCAGAAGTCTGCCAGCATAAAAAAATTTCTAGCTGATAAATAGCCACAGCTTAGGGTACATACTGCAAATAGCTATGAACACTGGAGTCCAGCAGTCTGCCAGCATAAAAAAATTTCTAGCTGATAAATAGCCAAAGCTTAGGGTACATACTGCAAATAGCTATGAACTCTGGAGTCCAGCACTTCTATGCAATATCTGAGTAGTGCTGCATGGCTGTAACCAGCTTAGTCTTAATAAGACATACCAGGAACAGTACTTGAAAAATGAAATATTTTGCTTTCTAAGGTTGTCTGAGCATTTTTTTTTTCGGGATATCTATGCCTTTTATTATTATTATTATTTAAAAAACAACAAAAACAGAATAATTTCCAATCTCACCTACACCTCATTTACTTATAAGATTGCATAACTTTTTCCTTCTTTAAAGTGTACTTTATTTTTGTTCTATTATTTGGGCTGTTTTATAACATATGTAGAAGCCAGACTAACCTGGTTTTTGCCATTGAATTTCAAAACAAGGAGTCCCGTTTTTAACACGTGCCTTGACTATTCTGTAAGAACAAAAAGCAAACCATTAAGTAATTTTGTTTGAACAGGAAATGAAAAAAATCTATTCTAACATATTTTAATTTGTTATAATTCATCTGAAGAAAAAAGAGTCCTATCCTTGTAACACTGAGTTCAGCGCATACTTTAAAAAAACATACTACTTCTTTGCATAACTTATGCAGCAAAGTTTTGGGTCTACGTTTTGACTACTGAAACATTTTTGTGATACTGCTCAGAGCAGCACAATTAGAAATCAACCAGTTATTCTCTAGCAGCCAGCTGTAATGCAAACCTCCACAAGCATGTCTGATGTCTTCAGCTATGCCACAGAAAAGGCTGCTGCCATAGACAGTAATGTTCCGACTGACCAGATAGGGTCATTCACTTCTTTACCTGACAGCATGAAGCAGCATAAACATTACTTGCTGAGGGACACACATTCTTCATGGAATATTTTTCTAAAAAATTGTCTGTACAAGGTAATAGGTTCCTAYGTGTGATAAGGTTGCTGTTGAATCATTTTTAAATCCTTGTTAATAAAAAAAATCTTCTAGAGCATGATTAGTCATTTAAACCCTTAAAACACTAAAGAAAGTTATAATGGAAGATTTCAATTAATTCAATCATAAAAGTAAACACTGGCAATTTATCTAGCCAAACTCTTTAAATAACTGCCCCTCAATAACTTTTGGGCCAATCATCCTTTTAAAAGATAATGGATAATGTTCTAAATAGAACAGCTTCAAGGAATAATTTAACATGCTCTGATACACCACTCAGAAAAGAGTTTACCATGTTGCTACTATCTCTTTTTCTTTATTCCCAAATTAAGGCCTATAAAATCCCAAACGGCATCAAGAAAAGAAGAGGGAACAATAACTAACCTTCTTGCAATACAAGAATTCAGGGAAAACAAATGAAATTCAGATACCAGAGTCAAAATAAATTAAGAGTTTGCTTTCACACAGTAAAGTTAAGTTGGGGAACCCTTTGGCAATGGACATTGTAGATAATAAAAGTTTATATAGGCTTAACAGGAGATCACTTCTGAGAAAATCTGTTGAGGGTTGTTAGAATAAAAAAGTACTAACTCTGGCTCAGGAAACCCCTAAGTAACAGACATCTGGATGCTGGGAAAATATTCAGGGGTAAGTAGCTACATGTTTGTCGTCTTGTTTTTCATGGATATTCATTCCTGGTGACACCACACACATCTAGTTTGGTCATTTCTATATTCATAAATGCAGCAGTCTCGAATGAAAATGTTGTTCTGAGAAGGGGCAGCAGAGTAGAGCTGTAAACCAATGATTTCATTAGCTGTAGCATGAAAAGGTCAGTAGGTCCTGAATCTGAATATTCTAGACCATCACTGTGAACAGATGCTCATTTCCAGGTGGGGGCTCTTATCCTATCAATTAAACTTCCAAAAACAGCTTGCCAATAGGACCATACCCGTAATCCTAAGTCTCATATGCAGTCCCAAGGAAGCAGAATAGAATGGAAGTAGAGGACAGAAAGCAAGCATAGTAAAAGGCAGGTCTTATTAGGACTGAAGGAAACCATTATATATATTAATTTGTGCAGCAGCAGTATAAACTTGAGAGTACTGATCTAAATTTTTAGCTCTATACAAAGTAGCACATGGCTTGAAACAGACAAAGAAGAAATACATTGTACTTCCATAAAAAAAAAAAAAAAAATGTGATTTTTCTCCAGCAGTAGAAGCAAGGATAGTAAGTTCAAGAACCCATGTAACATTACCGTATAGCCTGTAGCTGTTTTGAATCAGTGTATCCAGATTTTCTCTGGATCATATCATAACGTGTCAATAATACCAACAGTTTCTTACAAGCATAATGTTTGGGCCATTCCATCTTCTCAGAAGCAAATCTCTGTTAATATTAAAAAACAAACACATCAACCAACATTTACTATTTTGAGAGTTATATACTAAGGACACATGACTAAATATATAAAATATCTAGAATGCCTTATATATTATTGTAATTCCTAGTGAGGTTTCACTATCAAGTAAGGAAACAATCACCCATAACAGAACGGATTCACCAGCTCTCAACAGCAAGTGATAAGAGCATGAAATATTATAAAAGCTGTCTTCACCAGTAAAAATATTTTATAGAAAGCAACTCTAATTTTGTTGCTCTGTACATCTTTGATCTCAATCACTTTTGAAACCAATGGCCAATTTCAAATAGATCTATGTCTCAAAAGATTCTAAGAGTAAGATTCACAAAAACCAGTAATAGAATAGAGATCCTTATTAGTTCTCCCAGTGAGGAAAAGATGAGTTAACTGAGAGACAAAACAACGTATAAATGCTATCAACTATCTTATGTTGGCCAGCCAGCCTGCCCAGATCAGAACTGGTCACAAAATTTACAGCTATTTGCACAGACAGTATCTGGGGGGCTTAGGACAAGCCAAGGGTAGAGCACAGAACATATATGGTAACGTGGTATTTTTATGCAGGAAATCACAGGAAACACGAAASACACTGGCATGTGATTAGATGCATGTGTAGCACCAGAGCATAGAAAACTGGTCTTCAATTTTTCACACTGCTCATGGAACAATTTGGTGATAAATGACAAGCTTCAGTGAAGATCTACTGCATTTAATAAAATAAATTTCTTACCTGTAGAGTTCAGAGAAACACTACTATCTCCATAAAAGCAAAGGTGCATCTGATCCATGTAAACAAAGAGTAACATGTATCTGACACCAAATACAACTGTTTTTTGGAAACTGAAAGCTGCAGTAATGTTTGAAAGGTCTGTTGTCTTATGATGACAATCATAAGGTGGCAATGTAGAGACTGAATAGTTTTAAATAAGATGGGATGAAGGGGAGTCAGGCAGAAGAAAATGATTTATCTGAAATATCATTGTAGAATAAAGCTGTGGGTGATGTTAGCAACATCATGACAGGGAATTTGAATTTTTCTGGTCTTATGGGGAAAATATTAGAAAAAAAATGAAGGTAGCAGAAGAAATCTAAGGGTTTGATGCTTAGCAAATTCATGAACAATTTTTCAGCTTGAGTGGTTCTAGCTTCTCTGACACCAGTCATATGACTGAAAACTCTGATACTTCTGTCAGTATGTGAACTCATGCACATGCATGTATCGTAAAAGGGCTGTGATATGGGTATGATACTCATCTTTTATGGGTGGAGAAATAAGCTAGGCCAGTTTTGAGTTTTGTACCCTTTGAATCAAAGGGCTTCTAAACTTGTAAGCTGACAGCGTTGTGCTCATTATTGAAGGTCTACTTGTTCTCGGAAAAACATGCAGCATCCAGGTTAAAAGATGCTTCTGTTTGTTATATACAGATGTCAGTTTTCTCAACGATACCAAAAACACCCCAAGAACACAAACAAAGAAACCCACCCAACCACAGCAGAAAGAAAAAAAAAACCCTCCAATTATGCCCTCCAATTATACAATGAAAAATGCAAAAACAGCAAGTGATCTCTTTTCTGAGGCCCTCTTTGCTTCCTCTTTTCTACATATCTATTCACATCAACTAATTTCTTAAARTCTTTAACATGCCTCATCTTTTGGAAGCCTGAAATTAAAAAGTTGTAGCAAGGTTCTTCAAATCTTATTCCAAGTAAAATTACTAGGAAAGATCAACATTGCCACAGGTGCCTTCCTTATTAACAACATAAAAAACCCAAATAAACAAAAAAAACCCCACCACACTTTAGAGCTAAATATCCAGTATTTGGTTCTATACCTGAAAGGACAATAAACTAGGCCTTTGGCACTCCATTATCTTGTTCAATTTGTTCTTGTTTACAAGAAATTCTTGGATAACCTTGAGATAAAACAGAAAAAGGAAAGGCATTTTAAAAGAAAGCTAAAAACTAAAATTTCAATTGGTTTAAAAATTAAGATAGGCTTGCTTGTTACCTCAGAGAACGGAAAGCCCTCACAACTGTTAGCTCTTCTGCAAGTAAAACATATGGGTTAGGAACTGCATACAAATAGGAAAAAAAATGAAGAATTTAAATGCTCACCCTGCACATGAAAGCAGGGAAGAACAATTCATTTTCAAGACATTCCTACTTTCTGATATTGTCCTCCACTGCATTTGCTTGCTTCTCTCGCTCTAACTGATGCCATTCACAAGGGCAGCAGTATTTGGAGTCACGGGGTTTGCAGTATCTAATGCTTTTACAGAATTTACATCCATTGCACTCATGTTCCTTGTAAGATCCTATAGAAGAAGATGCATAAAGTGTGAGGARAAAGAAGGTTTTCAACACTGAACAAATATAAAGCTCAGAACACATTGATCTGGCACAAATGGCAGCTGTTAACAGAATCCAGATGCATTAGTCATATTTGTCTGGTTTTGCTGCAGATGTATACAAGCTTCCTCCTGCTCCTCCTATGCCCTTTTCTAAAGCTTTCTTCCAATAGTTTTGGACATCATGCTGAAAAACGTATTACCTAATAAACTATAGCAGTGCTTTGTGATATTTTGGCAAGCATATATAAAGTAATGGATATCTGAAACAAGTTTTTCTGTTTAGGAGTTTTGAGTTTGAACAACTACACTGTTCAAAAGTGGTGTCAAGGTAAAGCTCCTTAAGATTATTATTTTTTTATTTTAAGAAATGGATATAGAAAAATACAGCAATATAAATCTCTTCTGCTAATGGGTTCAGTCTTCTTGATGCAAGACCCATTCAGGCAAATAAAGAAATAAAGTTGCTTGTGTCTTCTTTGCTGAAACTAATAAAAAGATARATATCTGATTCATACAACAGCATTTTGATAACATTTCATCTGCTATCAACAGGTTTCACATCTGAAAAAAAAGGAAGCCCCCCCTGCACCAAAAAATCTCTGCATAAATACACACACAAAAAATGTTGAACATCTGAATATAATCAAGAAGCTGAATGACAGAAAAACAGTTTTTAATGCTAGTCATAAAAACAAAACAAAAACAGAAACCACATCAGAATAAAAGGTAAACAATTAACTAGACTAAAAATAAAATTTAGCCCTTTTCATACTGACCTGGATGATGGCATTCAGAACAGTGAGTTACCTTTTTAACTATCAAAGGTGGATYAGTATTATTACACTGAAATTGCTCGCCCCATTGCTCAAACCTAAAATGGATACATTGAAATGATTATAATATGTTTTTAACTTCTCTAGTTAAAGTAAAACATTGAAAAATGTTCCCTTTATACTACTTAATCTGCCTGAAAAGCAAGGCAGATTTCTATTTCTTGAAAGGTTTTTTTTTTTTTTTTAAAATAACAAGTATTCTATATGATTGTTGGGGTTTCCAGTATTGACATAAACATTACGACAACATAGTAAATATTTAGCATCTGATGTTCTAATCCACAGCCCAGTAGGCAAACATTTTTCATCAGTCCTTCAAAATCCATTTCRACACAATTATATACAGTTGCTGACTCAGGAGTTTGGAGTTAGATAATATTTAAGGCAAGTAAGAGGCTTATCTAGCAAACACAATTCATTTAGTAAGAAAGTAGTAATTAATCAGTCTCAAAAAATAAATAAWATATATATATATAAGCGGACAGTTGAGTTAGAGTTGAAGCATACAGCAACAACTTTTTGAATAAAATCRAAGTCCTTCAGCATATAAAGCAAACTAAATTTACCTTTGCAGTAAGTTCTGACCTTGYAAAGTCTCAATTAACTTTAAAGCTTGTTCTTTCCCAACTCCTGGAATACCCTTTTGAGACAGAAATATAAAATGCAATAAGTCTTATTTATTTAATGAAACACTGAATGCATACACGTGTTCATAAAACTGATTTTCATAAGAGAAATGATACAGATGTTAAGCCAAACTGAAAGAAAAATTTGATCGAGTTCTAAAGTCAGAGGAGGTGACATTACAGCTATGCTACCAGTGTGACAGGCAAACTGCATAAAACAGTTTAACACCCAATGGCAAATCAAATAATGGAAGAAAACAGAGATAAGGTAGCAGAAAGCAGTAGTAGAAGTGTTTTGTTTGTTTGGTTGGTTGGTTGTTTTTTTTGAAAAGAAGCACCACCAAAGGTGGGGAGGGAAACGATACACCAGACTGCACTGTTGTCTGTTACAGTAAATTTCTTATTAAGAAACTACTTATGAYCCTGTGACAGAAGAAAGTATCAAGTTAGAACAAAGAACTCTAATTTTTTTTTTTTTTTTAAATCTTCCAGCATAGTATCAGCTGTTTGAAAGGACAGTTTTGTCAGAACCGAAACATGTAGATTTAACAGTAACCATATATCCAATGCTCCCCTTCAGGCTTGCAACAGTTGCTTGAGATCACAGCTTGATGAACTGTATGRAAATCAAATTTCATTTCACTTCCATTTCAAATAGCCATTGAAATGGCTTCTGTTCAAAGTAAAAACAAAAACAAAAAACCCACCCACCACCCTCCAAGAGCTTTCAGAAAAAAAAAACTGACTACTCAAGGGTAACACTTTCTTTCATATACTGACAATCTCTCAAATCGTTTAGTAGAAGGCAGATCATTTTTATATTCTCACTATCTTCCAAGGAAATATCAGAACAAACATCAACAGTTGTCCAACTACAGAGATCAATGAGATTCCCTCTCACTTCATTCATTAGGAAAACTCTCCAGTAAGCGATTCCTCCCTCTTTGCAAATCATGTGTTTACAAATGATAGGACTAAAAAGGTRTACATCCAAATTGTATCAAGAACTGATGCTACTAATAACTACAGTTCAAGTAGTCACTGCTAACTATTGCAAACAGCATAGAGATGGACTTTTTCCTCCTCGTTTTTCTTAGCAGCTCTGCCATGGAAGTACTATACACCCTAGCGAGCATGAAGTATCCTGATAAACATCTAACTTCTTCTCACATAGTTGCTCAAAGTATTCAGCGTGACCTAAATTTTTGTCTTCACCTCCAGTATGTGAAGTCTGGAATAATAATTACACAGGTTAGTTTTAGAAAGATTAATGTCTGCAAACCATTTTCCATTATCATTATGGGCTTTACAAACAAAAATTAGTGACTTACTACGCAGCTTCTTCAACTGAATCTCAGTAATTGTGCATTGTGTATGGTTTTGTCAGCATGCATCTCTCAATACGCTGTCTTGAAAACAAGTATCTAATAAAAAAAAGTGTTGCTTACCTTTGGAAGATAATCACAACCCAGAAGAATAGCTAGCCCAATCAAAGACTCTCTGTCACAGCYAAGCTTCTTCTTAATAGAGGACATCGTGTAACAGTCAAGGTAGGGTTCCTGCAACAGATATGTATTAGGTATTGTTTTGCTTCTGTAACACTAGGGAAAGAACAGCCCACTGAATCATATCACCTTGCTCACCCACCACAGTTCACCTTCCTCTGCAAGGAACAAGTCTATCCTACAAAACAAGGAAAGGTCTGTAGCAAAAAACAGGAAGTAGGAATTAAAATTGATAATATTACGTATGGGGAAACAGAAATGAATCAAAACCATACTGGTAACTACAGTTCTGGAATTTTGAGTTATTAGCATGGAGATCTACTGCTGAAAGTACTTAACGTTAAGCCAAGAGTTGTTTTGTTTATTCTTCAATATCTGTAGAAAAAATGTGGTAAAACTAACATTATTCACTATTAGTTACTGTATAAATGATTTCAGGAACTGAAGATTAAAAAAAAATATAATTTTAATATCTTACTTGAGTAAAAAGATTAGAATATTATCTAGCATATAAGATTTATAAGCTGAAGGAACACTTAGAGCTTTGAAGGTAGCGGGACTCAAATACAACATGAAATCAAGATTAATATGAATTGAAAGATCTGAATCTAAAAAAAAAAAAGTCTAATTTTGTGGAAAGGACACCCTTGATAGACACACTCACATTAGTTATTTTCTTTATGTTGACTTCAATATGTCAGCAAGTTCACCTGAAAAACTGAGTCCACCTTCACTCTTGGTAAAAAGTGACAAGTAAATTTAATGGAGAAGTGTGTGTGTGGGGGGGGGAAAAACACACCTAAAATCAAAGACGGTATTATCAGAGCAAATCATCTTCTTATCAACTTAAAAAAAAATGACCTACCCATCACTTACCTGTACTTAACTATTTTTTTGTTCTAATATTCCTATTACTGAAGTACTTTCTCAACAGGTTTTTTGGATTACCATTATTTAAAATCTCAAACCTGAAACCATTTTTCCCCCATGTTCTTGTTAGATTCTGTAGGGAGAACATAAACAATCCTTTTAACTATGGAGAAAGAATAAATTGAAGATACTTGGTTTACCTTCTTCCAGTTCTGGAAACCTATATTCCTAACAAATGAACATTTTCAGCTCAAGGTGATGAATTGATTTGTTCTTTGAATGAYGACCACGGTTGATTATTATGCAGTTATACAGTCCCTGCTCTATTCATGCTCAATTTGAGACTAGCAGTCAGTACTAACCATAAGTATATTCATAATAATGTGAGCAGTGGTATGAGACCCAAGAGGCTGAGACCCAGAAGGCTTAAAGCTTCCAGATGCCCTAGCTGTAAATTCGCTCAAGTTGTCCACCATAAAGGGGAAAAGAAAAGAAAAAAAAGAAAAAAAAAAAACACTATTATACATTGCAGATGCATATACTCTACAACATATACTCTACAAACACAAACTACAGTATTACAAGCATTCTTCAATTCAGTTGTTTTGCTCTTGTATCTAGCACTTGGATTCCTAGTGAATCAAGCAAAATGTTATCTTCTTAAAGTACTATTTTAAATAAATCCAAATACAACAGGATAAATAAAATGCCTAAGTGATTTTTTCAAGGCCATATGGTCCTTTATTAACATTTTTGAGAAGACAGTGTTTAAAGAGTGGGTAAACAACTCTCCTCCCCTTCCCAACTCCAAATGAAGTATACTACCTTAGCATTCATGGCAAAATTCCTATAAACTGTCTGAGCTCCATATAAAAACGCATCTCCATCATTGGTAATACAACCATCGACATGTCCATTTGCATTTAGGTAAGCACACATTGCCTCTGCTTCCCCAGCTGCTTGAACCCACGGGACACCTAAGCACTCCAACAGTTCAAGGCACTGAAAGAAAGAATACAATAGGAAATAGAGATTTAATATTCAATTAGACCCACTTATTAGCAAGTGTTTTTTGAGATACAAGTATATACACTGACTCTGGAAAACAGCTACTGCTGTATAACTTATAGAAGACTACATCAATATAAGTACTGCTTTAAAGAAAGTAACCAAATATAGCAACAGGCAAAAGAAATCTGCAACGAAAAAATCTTACAAGTAAGAATAAAGTACAGGAATTTAACACAGCATGATTAATGGTTATTCTTTCACAAAAATCTTTGTGCTTTAAATAGACTTCTGTGATATTTTAAAAAGGAAAATAACAAAAGAGAACATTTATCTTTGCAGAGCAACCTTGTTTACTCAAGTACTAACCCTGGCCTAGCACAGATCTATCAATAGACTGTCAGACACCCTAAAAACATCAAGCATCAAAGTACAGCATTTTAAGAATGGTTGGCATAGTACAGCTAGATCCTATTATAAGATATATTGAGATCTCATACATATTTCTTGAAAATTCTCTCTCTACTGCTAGATCCAAAATTGTCAGAAATAATAACAGTCTCTTATTTTCTTTATCTAGCTATGGATCATACTTCTATAGAAAAATAAAGGGAATCATAGAATCGGTAAGGTTGGAAGGGGCCTCCGGAGATCATCTAGTCCAACCTCCCTGCTCAGTAGGGTCACCTAGAGCATATTGGACAGGGTTCCATCCAGGTGGGCCTTGAAGATCTCCCCACAGAAGGAGACTCCACAACCTCTCTGGGCAACCTGGTCCAGTGCTCCATCACTCTCCCAGCAAAGAAATTCCTCCTCACATTCAGGCAGAACTTCCCCTGCCTCAGTTTGTGTCCATTTCCTCTCATCCTGTCACATGGGACAATTGAAAAGAGTTTGGCCCCATCCCCTTGACGCCCTCCCTTCAGATACTTAGAGACATTGATAGGATCCTCCCCTTAGTCCTCTCTTCTCCAGGCTAAATGGATCCAGCTCTTGCAAAGATAATGGAAAAGATAACAAATTTAGAGCACTTAATTAAGAGCATTTTTCTAGCACTCTTAGGCTTCACAGAGTTCCTGTGTATTGCAAACAACGTCAGCAGCAACTCTGAGCTCGTCTTCTATCTTTTTTAAAAAAAATAACTCCCCCCTTCAAATATTATGACTTTAAATTTAAAAATAAAACATGAATCATGAAACATGTTCAGTCTGCTTAAGTTATTATCATCTATATTTTCCATTTCATAGAATTCTGAATAGACTGAATAGGTAAAATAACTGCAACAATGAAAGTTAAGTGTTTTTTTGCAGCCAAAGTTATCTCAGCCATCCATATGAAAACTATACAATCTTTGCTTCAGCCTAGTTCTGTAGATTTCTAACAACTATTTCCCATTAGCTATACAGCTAGTTCACCAAATCTAAGTCTAGGTTACAAAACACTTCTACTGCAGTATCTGTGCACCTCCAAAAAACATACCAGCTTAGCCTACATAGGTATACAATACATTGCTATTTTTATATAACAGCCCAACTCATGAGAGCTGAAGTTTAAGAGGAATTAAATGTCTAAGACAGTTGATCATAATGAAGTACAGGGTTTTTTAATGTATAATCACTGGGCTTCATCCACCAGAGCTCAATAAAGTCAGTAAGAGTAATTGGTAGTAAAAAACATGCCTACTTTCAAACAACTGGCTGATGCATTTACTTTAACAGATTGTCCCTGCCAAAAGTCAAAACAGATCACCACATTACAGACAGCAGAGATGGCATTTCAGGTTTCGTTATGCTGCATTCAACGAACAAAGTTATTATTGGAAAAAGCATGTGACTATACTTCTTCCATATTTACCAATGCCATCTAGAACTAGTCAGAAAAGTTAATCAATGCATATATCATCTATGAGAAAGTATCAATATTAACATTAATAAAGAATGAGGAATTTGAGTTTCTGTAATAAGCACTCATTTATGACCGTGGTTCACTGCAGCATAACAAGCACAGGAGCACATCAAATGAGGTTTATATTATCTAGCACTGTCCCTCTACTGCAACAATAGTTAACCAAAACTATAATGCCCAGTTTCAAAGGGGTGTAAGTAATTCTTCTAACTCAGGACACTGTTGAATTTTGTTGTGTAACAAATTCTATTAGTTCTTTGAAATTCTTGTCTTTAATCTTGTTAAAATCTTTTCCTATTAAAAAAAAAAGCCCCCCTCAGTCACTCACCTCTCTTAAAACGGATTTAAAATAAGATCTCCCTGTTCTTGCAGCCCTAGGTTGCTTGGAAATTCCATAGCGCATCTCATTTCTCTTACTCATGGTGTCTGCTTTCAATTTGGGGGCCTCTCCTTCCATGACAAATATTAGTTTAATTCCCATTGATGTTAAAAAAGAGAATCGAAAAAACAGGTTTCTGCAATAAAACAAGCATTTTCTTAAACAGTAGAATAAATACAGCCTGATTTTCTTCGGATATTTTCCTTACATCCCTCAAAACCACTCCAGAGAGGAGCTTAACTTTCTCTCCACCCTTTAAGATTACCTCATTCCCAAACTAACTAATCTTTTATCTATTTCCTTATCCTCTGCTGGTGTTGATGTACTATGGATTTGTAATAGCTTTACAAAATTCACAAGAAAATACCAAATTATGACAAAAATCTTTTTTAGAGTAATAATATCAAAAAACTTAAAAGGCTGAATAAAAACTTCTGTGTTCAAAGTTTGCTTCCAAACATAAATCCATACAAATAGTCATTCTTTTATATTAAATTTAATTCCAAATCTATCAATAGGAGTACTTCAGATACTGAAGTGTATGTTGTGGTATAAGACAGGTTCATAGAAACCATTATCTTGCTAATTTATTTCATACCCAAGGTTTGCAACATTGCTAAGGGGAAACTTACAAGAAAATAACAACTATTTGGTCTACACTAGTAATACTGAAAGTAATCAGAAAACATGCTTTTCCAGTTGTTCACTGATCAATCTTTCAAAAACAGTAGAATAAAATATTTAGATCTGTTGGAATGACATGGAAAGACTGTTTACTCCAGAAATAATTTTGTATATTTATTACTCATAAAGGATAAGATAAATTCAATACAATTTTAACTCCTACTTCCTGAAAGCATTTCTTTTTCTGGTAGCAATCTCTTCATTCCTTTGTCTTGTTTTTGAAAGAATGCGTAAGAGATTTGGACTGATGCTTTCATTTCACTGTAGGCAGGACATCGTATCATAGGGAAGTACAGACTTCAGCCATGTTAAGCTTCAACTTTAAGTTAAATATCCATTTTCAGTCATCAGTATGATATCTTAAGAAATGATTCTCAGAAGATGCTAATATTCCATATAAACTATTATCAAAACAGCCACAGAGATATCTAGTAATAGCTAGTGTTCATTTTTGAAAATTTACTGTTTTTGCAAATTTAAATAGTTTCATTTTTGTCAGCATCAATTGCAGAAAACTTCTTTCAAGTTACAGCTGTTTATATTTGCTCTTAAGTATTTGATTAGTTTAAGTTAGAAATATACATATTCAAGACTGTATATTCTTCAATATCCTTCAAAGCCTGAAGAATCATTTGAACACATTTACTTCAATATGGGATCTAACWAGAATTTGGATTTAAAATCCACATCAACTTAAGCAACTATCAATGTGATCTACATCATAGCAGTTTGAATCCTAATAAATTGCCAGAATTCCCACAGTATCTTCCAACATGCAGCCTCAGAACTTTGGAATGAGCCTGCTGATTTAGTTGCTGCTGCTCAATACTGCAACAAAGCGCCATGCAATATACAGAGTAAAGTAAGCATGGGTTTGCTTATGTCTATCACATTGTTGAAGCCCCAAAGGCTGTGTCCAGCACCTCTTCCTATCTGCCTCTGAGCAGAATTGAGTCCAATCAACCTTTATTTGAATGCCTTTGATGCATGTGGCAGAAGTGATACAACCAACTCAAAACAAAGTCATATGAATTTTGGAGTCTTTAACTTACTTATTCTTAACTTTAGAGGAAGTATTAAGGCTAAGTTGTATGACGTCAATACTTTTAGCTACAAAAAATTATATAGATAGTATACCTAAGATGAGGCTTGGTAACTACTCCAATCATCTTTTTAACAGTCTGTGCTTCACACACCCACAGGCTTAAATCAACAGCAAGTGTTTTTCCCCTGAGACTACTCAAGCTGACAGGTTGTTTCACAGGCTCAAGGATCTGCCACAGATTAGTTACTCCCATTATTCTAGCTTCTTTGTTGTCAACACGAAAGTTTCACCTGTAAAGATCAAGGAAAATAAAATATTTTCAGAACATAACATGAAAGATGGCATTTATTTATGAATGTTAATTTGAAAACAAACAGTCACTATTGCTTCTACTTTTAAGAGCCAAGAACACTTGCAATCAAGCCTTACAAGCATCTACTGACTCTAGTTCACAGACGTTTTTTTAACTGAATACCTCCTTTGGAGGGTGCATTTTTATTGTAGCCTGAACAGAAATAATAAAAACAAACCCATTAAAAAACATACTCTGAGTTTCATGTGTTCCATACATATTTCCAGTCCAAGTCTTGCATTTAAAAAAAAGACAACCAAACAAAAAAAACCCYCAAGAATTATTTCGCCATCTAAAGCTATAGTACTCACATTAAAAAATGTGTGTTTAAATAATAAGCTGTAGTAGCCTACAGCTAGTTGAAGGATATTTACAAAGATGACAGAAACAAACTCTTCTTGGTGTTCCAAGATAACACAGCAAGGGATAATGGCCTTAGACTGCATCTTGGTAAATCAAGTTAGACACTAGGAAAAAGCGGCAGAGGGTATTGCAGCACTGTTTGCCCACAGAGACTGTGAAATCTCTGGTTTTGGAGGTTTTCAAGATTCATTCACAATGCTGTTTTGCTAGTCTGATCCACTTTAAGCAGGAACTTATAAATATGGAAATGCTTCTTGGAAGGATCCTCCAGAGATCATCTATTATAACAATATGATTCCAGAAACAAGCTAGTGCATCTGATTTCACCATTTTTAATGTTAGTACTGCATGGCTTGTGCTATAAAGCCTATAATACATGCCAGCTAACAATGTACACTCATTAGACGGTATATATCTTTGTTTCTCAGGTAGTTTTGCTTATGTAGCTCTACTCCCCATGCCCATCCCATTATCAGATTTTCTTCTCTGTCCTTTTCCATTATTCTTCTAGCTTTCACACTGCATACTTCTACAAGGCTTCTAACACATATCCTACTTTCTTTTTGACATTCTTTGTGCCCCCTGCCAATCTATTCCTGTGTTGTCTTATTGTACAAAACTTGTCTTGCAATTATTTGTCTAATTTTCCTTCTTCTCTCTTAAAATTCAAAGATAAAAAAGTCAAATAAAATCTGGGAAGTTTTTGCATTTCTTGCACCTTGAATTTGAAACTACTGTATGCTGCAGACAACAAAAAGCCCTCCTTTGAGGAGATCGCAACCAGATGAGCTTCCTGTGCTCCAAGATCTGCCTAGGACTGATGAGGAGCTATTCTACTTCATGGCCTCTTGCGAACACRGTCACGCAAAATTCATGAATGTTTCACTTTTAACACCATCACAGAGAATAGCAGCCTGGCTTTACAAGGAGCTTTATGTTCTGTACTCTAAAAACTATTTTAAAACAACGTAGCTAACCAAAAACATTCATCTTTTCTGTCATTTCAGGTTGTTTTTAAAACAGCAAGATTTTTTTTTCTTGTTGGTTCTCTGGGAAAGACTTAGTTTCAACTGAGATCACTTTTCTCAAGATTCCTTTAACTGTATTAGTTGTTTTATCAGTGTTGTTATGGACCAACAGACAGTATTTAATTAACGGGAAAGACAAATATTATAGAAATACTTAACATTCTGAAATAGTAAAAATAAGAGATTTAAAAATAAGATAGTTTTAAAAAAATGAGAACAAAAAAAACTCCAAAAARCAGCTTCAACATTTTCCATAATGAGATAATAAAGTATTGTTATTGAGGACAGAACTTTTCCCTACCGCAAATTAGTCAAAGTATAGGCTTTCCTGAGTCAACACTAAATGAGAGATCTATCCTATCTTTTTTTCACCCCTTTGTTACTTATTGTTCTTTTGAGCATATTACGCAAGTTACTTGGATCTATAGATCCTGCTCAAAGACAGATCTACTATTTTTAATGGGAGTGGTCAGTTCATTCAGATTTTATTGAGGCTGTTCATCCTAAATCTATAATGTTCTCAGAGATAAGTTAACTTCCAAACCAAGAAGATTAGACTAGACCTTTTTTTTTTCCACATGTTTGCATGTCACTGCTGCTATAAGATTATTCACAAGAAATAAAAGCCATCCCTCCTCCTAAACTCTCAATTTCTCATTGGGCCACGGGCTATAATTCATGTTCATTGAGCATACAAGCCATAACTCAAGTTCTGTTTGATAATTTATTCTTTAACACTGAACATTTTCACTTGCAATCATTTTTATACAGCTAGTGTAAGCCAGCTGCTTGAAAATAACTGCTGCAGACATTCAAAACTAGAATTTAATTCATACAGATACACTTTCACTGACTGCCAAGTTAACTTGCAGAGACTGCTAAGCACATGCTTTATTTCTAACATAGATCCCTTTTAAAAGAAAGCCCRTGACGCTTTTTAAACTACCCTCCAGAACAACACTATTGCAGTACCTGGGCACCTCGCACAGCCTTGCCAATAACCACCAGGACCTGCAGCACAGCAGCCACAGCTAGGACATCTGAAAATTCCTCCAGTTTCCAAGATAGAGTTGTTTTATTTTTTCCCATAAGTTTCTCTTTCCTTCTAGATGAAAACAAGAAGTGAAAGGTTTCATGAAAATAAAACAGCAGAACACATGAGGGTTTTGAATTTAAGCATCTAAAATTCCCGCCGCGATCCCAACTAGAAATCTAAAAAGCCGCCCATGGGGAGAAACAGGCGTTTCCCCGCGACAGCGAGATGAACCACTGCCTGGGAGGCTCTACGCGGCGCCGCTAAGAGGACACCCAGAAGTTTCCGCACCTACCGACCTCACGCCCTGGCTCCGGATCTCGGACAGGGGCCCTCTCCTCCCCCCACGCACCGTAAAGATCTCTCCTTTCCGCCCATGAGCTCATCTCTAACCTCGTGTTAACGAGAATTCGCCTTCCCAGTCTGAGCCCCGAGACCCTCTGGACGCGGCCAGGTCTAGTCGCAAGTTCCTAGTACCCCCACAGCACTGGGGGGGGGGGCGGGGGGGGGCAAATAAACGCCGCCCGCCCGCTCACGCACACAGCGCTCCTCAGCCCCAACGGCCGAACTTCCCGCGCACACACCACCCCACCCCCAGCTCCGCCCACCCGCCGCTAAAATGGCGGCGGCGGGGGAGTGGCTCCCGCCGGGGAGGGGCGGGAGCGCGCAGGCGCAGTGCTGCGCCGCCGCGGGCTCTTCCGTTCCCGCCCGGGCGGCCGTTAGGTGCGGGGTTATGAGGCGCTCGGAATCTTCGGAGCGGCTTGAGGCGGTGGCGGTTGTAACGGCCCCGCCTGGCGGGCGGCGCTGAAGAGAGGTAGGGCGGGGGGCTTCCCGGGCCGGGAAGGGGCGCCACGGCGGCTGGTGCGCGCCTGTGCCCTCTGGGAGCAAGAGGCAGCGGGGGGAGGGCGGTGGCGGCCGCGGCAGAGTCGCGCTCTTCCCGCCGGTGCGGAAGGGCAGCGCTGAGGGAGCGAAGATCCGYGGCGGGGCGAGGGCAGGGCGCCCTGCTAAAGACCTTAATGCCCGCTGGCCTTTTTTGAGGGGGAGAGCGTGGGGCTGTGACGGTTCCACGGGGGCAGCCCAAGCCCCGCCGAGCCGTCCTGCGTGTCCCTGGCTGCCAAGCATGGCTGCTGCGCCTCCTGTGAGGGTTTGGTCGCTGGGAGCCGGCGTGCCGGCGCTGTCCGCTTCAGGAAAGCGGCTCGGGCTTTGCCCGAGGGCAGCCCGTGTTGTGAAGGCAGAGGGAGGGTGGTCGGGAAGAAGCAGGTGGTCGGGAGTGCCTTCCTCCCGACCTGCCTGGCAGTAGTGGGAGAAGCGCAGAATCGGTGTTCCTTTTCTGTTGTCTGGTGTGTCAACCCGCAAAAGGCTAGAAACCATGAGGGGAAAAGAAAGCTGCCTTTCAGGTCATCTGGAGAAAGCCTTGGGCCAAGCAGCTAACAAGTGTAGGGTTGGAGGTGTGAGCAGAGGAAAGCTCTGTCTTGCCTAAGGGAAGTAGCAGAGGAAAGAGCAGAGGCATGTTTTCTGATGCTTCTTATCAAATACTTGCTTTTTCAGCGTACAAATGGCATGGCATAGGCTTTTGTGCATAATTGGAGTATGTTTGAGTATCAGAGTGAATGCTGGAGACTTACATAGTCCAAGTTAGACATCCARCTTAGGAATCTAGCTTCTTACACAGCAGTGGAGAGTGACATTTTTAAGGGTTATCTAAGTTCAGTCCTCTAAAACATGTATGTTTTAAATAAAATAAATTATGTATACTTGCTTTATTAAGGAATAAATTACAAATTACCCCTCACAGCATATAATAATATCTTTGTGTCTCTTTTAAACAAGTATGGTGTGCTGTGATTTCCTTCCTCTAAAACAGGTTGGGGGGKGTTTAGTTCACAGATATGCACGATCTATCAAAGATTTAAGATTGTTAGCAGAAAATGACAACTCCTACTTTCTTTTCCTTCTGCCACTCTGTACCATCAGTTCCTCCCATAATTTGTCATTCGTCCTACCCTAGGTTTGCTGTTTTGTCTTCTGTATATCTATGTTTATTTTGCTGACAGAACAAAAGCCATAGGCCATGGTTGATTGGGGCACAGAGTGGTTAAAGTGAGCTGTGACAATGTTTGAGTGGTCATAGCATATAGGAGGAGTGCTAAGCCTAACATAAGGCTGCTAGAAAGCCAATGAAGTGATTTTTCTTGCAGTAGACTGTGTCTGCTTTTGATGAGGCTACCCATGACCAGCTAGAAAAGAAGTTGTAGAACTACATTGCAATCAAAACTCTGGAAGCAARTGCTATTGATTAAGTTGGAACATCAGTGGACAACTGTGCATAAAGTATCCCTCCAGTGGATTCTGCTTCTGTTTTCCTGTACTTTGATCCTAATACAGTATACAAGTATTAGGACTATTACACACTGCATTAAAAAAGTATTGATAGTATTATCTTATACATATTGGGATTACCTTTTCTTTTTGTGCCTTCACAATATGCATAACAACTACTTTTAATATCTTGTTGTAATCTTGTGATAGTTTTCCATTATTGGATCTGTTTGGTCCTTATCTGTTTCCAATATATAGCCGTAAKCTTTATTCCTAATTCCGTATTATTCTATGTTAATGAAGTTAATTTTTCTGTTAAATTAGCACTTAGTTTTGTCTTGCTGAATGATAGTCAGTTTCTCATTTATATTATGTTCCTGACTTTGTCGTGACAAGTCTCTATTAAGACCTAATTTATGTTTCAATATAAACTTCAGATACTAAACATGAAATATGATCCTTTAAACAAAGTTCTGTTAAAAATTTCAATAGTGACTATTGTTGACTTCCAGTTAGTGTATTACATATCTTAAAACAATTAACCTTATCTTTGCTAGTTTAATGAATAATTTCATGTATGATACTTCCACATTTTAATGACATTCAGATAGGTCTGACATGCTGCTTTTTCTGCCTGCAATAGTGATTCTCAAATTGGTTTTTAAAGTCATAAGAGGTGCTGAAACTGAAATTTACTACTTTAGTTAAAATCCTTGTGAAGAAAATTTTAGGATATATATTGGCGTAAAAGTTTGGGGCGTGATTAATTTAGAAAATAACTTCCTGTCAAAAACATGAAGATGATCTAAAGCTAAAATTCAGATTCTGGRTAGCTCAGTTCCTGTTTCCTCCCCCCCTTCCTTTGTGTCTTCAAGTGTTTCTTCTTCTAAAGTTTGGTTGAACTTTCATGTAAAAGCTGTTCAAGAATTCTGGAGTGAAGACGCTTTTCAGTTTAGTGCAAGAGGTTTTTTTCTTTTTCTTTTTTTTTTTTTTGGTTGCGTTTTCCATTTTGTTATTTCATCTTAGATGTCCAGGTAGTATAACAATGGAAGTCATAACCCTGATCTTCAGTTTAGACCTTAGTAATTATAGCATATAAATCTTACATTTTTCCTTCCTTTTAGGGAGAAATTTCAATTGTAACAGCGGATTGTATGGATGCTCATCTACATGTTTTTGTGGTGGATAAATTTCAAGAGCATACAAGCCAGTCTTTCCTAATTAAAGTAATTTAAACATAAAAATGCATTTTTGTATAGGAAACTGAAAGCAGCATAAGAAACTGAAAGTAGCATAACAAAAAGGTATGTAACTAAATGGTGAAATGCATCTGCTCRTACATTTGTGTTTATCACATTAAACTGCACAACATTACAGGAAACCTGATGTTTCCATTTTAAAATTTAGTGGACTTAACAGTAATTTATTTTGAAATCCCTGCTTTATAAAATTATTGCAAGAAGGTCAGGTGGAAAGCTTATTGCACTTCTATCTTTGCTTTGAAGTTTGTTCATTGCATTTAATGGAAAGAAATAAGTATGGATTTTTTCAAGTCTTTTTCATGTTGCCTCAGAGAATGAGGGAAATACTAGATGCTGTTTTTCATAATGCAATAAATGTCTAGAATAGAAACTAAATACCATTTGCAATTATGTAACACATCTTAATATCTACTGTGTCTGGTATAATAAGTGTTTTTGTCTGTGATGCTGGACAGTATGAGCTTTCTGACTTTTTGCCTGCTGAAATCAGACTAGTTTGAAAAAACACATTCAGCTGGCAAGACTGAAAGTGAAATGTTGCTCAAACCYGTTCTCCACTTTGGCCCAAACATGCAGATCTGCATGGTGAACTGAGCTAGGGAACTAATCTTATATAAGAAAACAAACAGATTGGATGGGAAAAATGTATTTTCTTCCTATATCAATTTGCAGTAGAATCAGTACCTTGTATAAAGTGATTTTTGTTACTAAAGCTGTAATTTGACAATCTTTATTGCATTGTAATCCTTTAAATTATTAATCTTAAAAACTTAATGGAAATATTTGCCTTGTTGGTATGTTCCGTAAGGCTGTGATGTGGTAGCTTGGCATGGTTTGGGCCAAGTTAAACTTTGCAGACTCTCAGATTCCTCTCCATAACCAACCTGTTAATGACTGTGCCGCTACCAAGGTACACAGAGCCTTGCGGAAGGACAGGTTGTCACCAGCACTGGTTACAGCCAACCTCAGGTCTGTGCTGCGGGAATCTGTGCCAATCAGAATTGAACATTGTGCACTCAGTCTCATAACTGACCAGGTCTGATTCTCTCCCGGTCTGATTGATTCCCTTCTGGACCCCACCATCTCCCCTGCAGGACAGGGAGGTGATGTTACGTTGACCCAGCTGGCTTCTCTCCTGGACTGTGCTGTCGCTCCCATAGGACAGGGAAGCTTATTAACATTAAATATCTCTGTGACTAGAAGTGCTTTAGCATCCAAGGTTCTTTAGTTTCCATATTGTCAATACAGTCTCAAACTGTAACATGTATCATCAACTCTGGATATGCAAAATTGTTAATACTGTTAATTGTTAAATGAAAACATCTTGTTTATCATGATCAAATTACATGGTCTTGCAACAGCTGGTTGGTGGTTTGCAGAAGCAGCATAGGAACATGGTGAACCTAAATTTTCTCTAATTCTACTTTAATTTTTTCTGCCTTTTCCAGACTCTTCCTAAATTTTATTTTTGTCTGTACAAATCACTCTGATTAAAACTGCATCAGCACTTATGCTAGAGGATGGAACCAGACTTTAATTCAGCAATACCCAGCAACAGGACAAGAGCTAACAGGCACAAACTGAAACACAAAAAGTTCCATCTGAATCTAAGAATTTTTTAATTTTATTTATTTTTTGTTTCCCTTTACTGGGAGGGTGACTGAGCATTGGAACAGGTTGCCTGGAGAGAGTAGAAAGTCTCCATCTTTAGAGATACTCAAAGGCCATCTGGACGTGGTCCTGTGCAACATGCTCTAGCCCACCCTACTTGAGCAGGGTGGCTGGACAAGATGATGTCAAGAGGTCCTTTCCAACGTTGGTCAGCCAGTGATTCCGTTGGCTTGAAGTTTTTACAACTTAGACTTGAAGTCCAATACTAACCAAAAGCAAATGTAGCAAATATCATGAAGTCTGATGTTACAAGGAAAATAGAATCATGTTTAATTTTCTTGTTAATCAACAAATGATGTCACCTTGATAGAATAATGAAGTTGTTTCTCTTTTGCTGTAATTTTAAGCTTAGGCTTATATTCACTCAGATTTCAATTCTGGAAAAATAGTGTTTGTTGCAGCATTTGCTATGATCCTTAATATTTCCTTTGCAGTATTAAATAAATGTGTATCTATGTCTACCACACTCTTTTTTTTTTTTTCAGTAGTCATGGGTAAAAGGAAAGAGGAAACTGTTTCACAGCCTGGGTCCCACAAAAGACGGAGACAAGAATACACGGGTGAACCTAGTGATGAGTGTAATGAAGAGGAAAAATCACAGCTGTTGGCCGACAGTACTTTTTCTTCACCATCGGTAAGCTGTTTAAAAAAGTCTGGAAGAAAATAAAATACCAGAAATAGTATAAAAACAATGGTCTCTGACATTACAATAAATCTTTTGCATGTAGGATTCAATGAGAGCAATACATAAAAAGCTGGTGGTAATGTGTCTGTGATGAGGACTTTTGTAGGAGTCCATTCTTACCTTTTGAGATAAGAATTTTTTTTTTTGGTTATATAACTACAGCAGTTAATCATAGAAAAGACAGCATTCTGATTTTATAGAATACATACTACTGAAGTTGAAGTAATCAACCAAATAAAGGAAAAACATTTTGTTGATGAAATTTTAATGTATTTGACTTCTTGCGTGTTTTAAGACGTGTAAAGCTGATCTTTGATATTTGGAGCCTTTATCCCTCATTTCAGTTTCTCAAATAGCAGACATGCTGTGTTGCTAATTTGTTTATTCCTCCTAAGAGCATTGCTTTCCTAGAAAACACTGCTTTTCTAAAGCTCTGGAGATGGAACTCAAATCATCTGTCAAAACGATACCTCACTGGTTTTCCAGTGGACTGTCCCTTCAACTTGTAGTTTCATTTCCTTCTTCCTAACCCGTCCTAGAAATTGTCATAAATAGATCAATAAATAAAGAACATCTTAAAAAGGCTCATTTGTTCCTTAAGTAATATAAATAACAATGTAGAATCTATAGTCTTAATGTATGCTTACTAAAGCTAGTTATAAGGGGAACAGAAAGTTACCTTTGAGTGATTGGCCTGGTAACTGTTTTGATCTTGTTTTATTGCATAACTATATATCTAAAATAAACAAACTGTATTTAATTAAAATGCACACATAAGCACCAAGTTTAATAGTTAATTCTTTAGACTGTAGGGGAAGTTGGGATAATTGAAAGTATCCAGCTGAAGAACTTCATGTGTCATTCGATGTTGGGGCCTTTTCAGTTTGGATCAAATCTCAATTTTGTGGTTGGAAACAATGGAAGTAAGTATTAATTGCACTATTTCTCTATCAAAGAACATTTCTATTAATAACTTTAAATGGCTAATTTTTCTTCAGAATGAATAGCTATCTCATCTCTGTATCTTTTAGGAATGGGGATTGMTTTGGACTCGGTAAGCACAGGTTTAGATTGGTAGTTCCAAGGTGTTCAAAAAGTTAGCTGTTAAATACAGAGACTTGCAAAACACAATATATATTTTTTTCATAGCTGTATACATTTATATTATTAAAGGTAAAAGTTAAGAGCTTAAAAACTTTCAGATATTTATTTAATTGGTAATGTGAGTTTGATTTCTTTTATTATACAAATGCTTTTTCTATGGCATAGGCAGGGAAAGGGGAATCTTTCCTCCTAAGAAAGAATATTTTGTTGAACCCAAATTGCTGAGGAGAAATAACAAAAGTTTAAATGTTGCTTTTGACTCGGCATGTTTTTTGTGGGGAGGAACCTTGGAAACACCTGTTTTYTCTAGTACTGGAGCCGTTGGTACTTTAAGCATCTGTCCAGTAAAGAAAGAAATCAGAATTTAAGTGCTGAATACATTAGCAATCAAACATCTGAAAATCTAAAACATGAGTGAACTGGATAAAAAGAGCTATAAGAATTTCTTTTTAAACAGCTTCGGTGCTTCTCATTACAGGTGGAAAGAGTTCTGTGTTAACTGCTCTTATTGTTGGACTTGGTGGAAAAGCCACTACAACTAATAGAGGTTCTTCTTTAAAAGTATTTGTAAAAGATGGAGAGTCGTAAGTAAAACTTTTCAGTCTTAAGTTTGACTATATTTTTTAGGTTAACTAATCAATATTTTGGTTAATTCAGAATTCAAACCACATCCCATCTTTTTTTACGAAAATGTCTTAACCAGCGGGCTATAGCTTACACTGGCTAGGAAATGCATGTAGAAGGTAAGCAGCTGTTTACTGAAGAAGCCAAAGGCTGGAGACAAAACAAGCAATAGGGAGGTAGATTCTGCAATCTACAGATGTGGGCAGTCAGATGGAAGGGGAAGGAGGGGAAAAATGTATTCTGCTTCCTGCTGTCATAACTATTTGCTTTCAGCTGATGATCTGAAGCATAGAAGGAGCAAACAGCCCAGCATATGGCAGTTTGTCTGGTCATGCGTATTTGATGCTGGTTTGATTCAAACAACATTAGTATATCTTGATTTGACTTGTATGATGACTGACTTACATCTGTGACCTAAAGGAGACTTCGAAAATTTTAATGAAAAGTTAGAATGTTTTGAATTTCTGATTTTGGAATTAATATCAGCTGTCTGGATTTTATAGTTCTGCAGATATTTCAATAACATTGCAAAACCAAGGTAGAGATGCATATAAACCCGAAGTATATGGTGATTCTATTATTGTGAATCAGCACATCAATCTGGATGGAAGCAGAAGCTACAGACTGAAAAGCAAATCAGGTTGGTGATAGTTTTGCTTTGCTCTCGGTTTTAAACATTTTAAAAGCTTTTTTTTTTAATGCTCTAATTGCTTTGATATTAGTAAAGGATGATATTTCTCTTAAGGTCAGCTTTTTTTGCATTAACCTTGGATTGTGATGTGCTAACATATTCTTAAGCAGTTATGTCAGGCTCTGCATGATGTGAGGTCATACAGTATTTTGCTTTATGTATATCTGCTTGTGTGATGAGGCTGAACATAGTTACTAGTCTTTGAATTTTTGGTGAATTTGCTGATTTACCTACATTGTGACAGAAGAGGATTTAAGAGGCAAGTGATATTCTTTAATTAATAAATCTTTTTAAACAAATGCAAATATGATACTAGAAATATATGAAATGAAATTTTCTTTAGCGCTGTTTCCATCTTAAGCTAGAAATGTAATTTTTGTTAAGAGACACTAGGTTGAACAGAAGGCTGAGATTTTGTATGTACTTTTACTTTGGACCTATTGATTGGTGTGTGTGTGTGTGTGTGTGTGTATACATACACACACATATATACACTTTTTTTTTTCCTCCTTTCTTTCTCTTTTGTGCTATTAGGGACTTTAATATCTTCAAAGAAAGAGGAACTTGTAGCCATACTGGATCATTTTAATATACAGGTAACTGTTACATTGATTGAATTCAGTGAAATTGAAGACGTTAGCTTATAATGTACAACTCTTTAAATAAAAAGCAATGCTCCATTTTGTTAAATGASAGAAGTTCACCTCTTTCATATTAATTCTTTTGTGATCACACCCAATGGTAAAGAAAATTTTAATTTAATTCAACTCTGTACAGCATATGGCTCTGTCCCAATATGTAAGTGTTAAATATAATCTGTGATCTGTGAGTCGTATACCTTGTTAATGAAAATCTTAACTTACTTAGATTTCTTTCATACCTGGTCTTTGTGTGTCCCCCCCCTCCCCGCGCTCATTCTCATCTTGCCAATTTTCAATGTTAGAAATCTAAGGACTTTTTTTTTTTTTTGCTGCTTAAGTGATTTAGGAAAGATCAGGTAGTGCACATAAAGCTTTGAAATATTGAATATATTCAGCATATCAAATAACATCAATTTCTATTAGTAAATTCTGAATTTTATTCTATGCAAGTTTCAGTAAGAATATATTGGGGAATTAAATGAATCGAATGTAATACTTTAATTTCTCTCTATGCAACTAATCAAACAACATTGGACAAAATTCCTTATTGCAGTCTTATTAGGAGTAAATAAACAAAGCAGGTCCTTTCTTTCTAGAATTCAGTTACCCTCCTGAAAATAGTTTCTTAGCTTCCGTGTGTGGTTTGAGTTACTACTTGGTAGAGTTTWAAAAAATAAATTGAATGCTTAATTTCCAGATCCCTTTCTCTCTACTTATTACTTAATTGCTGGGCAAGGAACAGGGAGGTGGTTTACTCTCTTTCCATTTTTTTGGGGGGGGGAGGGGGGAGTATTTTCACTTAATCCRTGAAAGTAAGTATTTTACTCTTACAGGTAGATAATCCTGTGTCTGTTTTAACCCAAGAGATGAGTAAACACTTTTTACAATCTAAAAATGAAGGTGACAAGTACAAGGTAAGAAAAATCTTTCGATTTTTTTTTTTGATTAAGTATTAAAATACAATTTTTAAAACTAGCAGTTTCTTTCTTTTTTTTTTTTTTTAAGAAATCTAACACTCAAAGTCAAAATACTTGGTTTCAAATTTTACAAAGAGGCATTTGAAGAAAAATCCATAATCTTTAGCTTCAATTATCTGATTATAACAGCCATCCATTTACTTTAAACAATTCTTCTTAGAAGTCTCTTTCCTTTAAGGAGATAGCAATGTTCTAAATATAAGAATTTAGCCAAGTTAGTTCATCATTCAGAAATATTCCACTAGTTATTGTACTTTGGACTTTATTTAATATGCATAGAGGTTGAGATGAGTGGCCTTTCTATTGTTATTAATTATGGTTCATTTAGATAAGCTGCAGGATCTGACATCTGCATCCTGCTCTTTTTTAGTTTTTTATGAAGGCAACTCAGCTGGAACAAATGAAAGAAGATTATTCATATATTATGAAAACAAAAGAAAATACACGTCTTCAGATAGAGCAAGGAGTAGAGGTATGTTTCAGTTTCAGTAAGTATTAATTAGAGTAGGGCTAAATGAATAATTAACATGCATAGTTTTGTTCTGACTGAATTTCAGTGACACTAGGCTTCAAAAAATAAATATTTCCAAGATTTTGTATTGTATCACAGCTTTACGTACTCACAGTTGAATCTTTTTTGTTATTTTTTTCGTTAGCGTCTACGAGAACTTAAGCTTCATTATTGCGAAAAAAAGGAACGTTACAAAAGCATTGGATTTGTGAATGAAATGCGAAATAATCTTGAAGATTTGAAACATAAAATGGCATGGGCAGTGGTAAACTTGTTTTCTAATATGTTTCCTAATATAAAATGTGTTTAAATTGTCATTTATCTGTTGTAAATATTCTAATGTATGCTCATAAATGCTTATGCTTAGGTAAGTGAAATGGAAAGAGAAATACTGCCAATCAAAGAATGCATCAGAACTGAAGAAGAACGTGCAGAAAAGTTTGTTCAGAAGCTAGAAGAATGTCAGGTACATAATATATTTTATACCATATTTTAATTTTGTTTTGGTTGCTTGACTCGGTAAGATATTTAAATATATATATATATATATATATATAAATAAAAAATTCTCCTTTTGTGTGTAAGCTGTTGATACTGGCCTGCTCAGGTTTTTCACAAGCTGCTGCAACCTGAAGAACATTATAAATATTAGTGGTTAACTTTTATACACTTCTTTAGACATTTAAAACTTAATAGTAACACTTGCATTCTWTATCTCCTTGGAGAATAATATTAGGATGTTCTGATTTTTTTTATTGTTTAGGAGGAGTGTGTATCTGTGTGTGTGGTTATCGTGCCAGTACTTCTGACCCACGTAAGGGTTATATTGCTTTGACTGGGAATTTGAGGTGGCTAGTACTTCATATACCAGTGAATGGATGTTTAAATGCTTCTTTTAGTTTTGTTGTTGAGAGTGGTTATGCAACGCCTGTTTCTTTAACATTAATGGATTTTTTTTAGAAGTCTGCTACGTAAGCTTTTTTGGATATCATTGCCCATAGAAAAGATCAGTATCTGATTCCAGGAAGGTTAGGTTTAGTTYAGTTGGTGAGAGCGTGGTGCTGATAATGCCAAGGTCGTAGGTTCGATGCCTGTATGGGCCACCTGTTTGAGAGTTGGACTAGATAATCTCCAGAGGTCCCTTCCAATGTTACCAATTCTATGATTCTTTTTTTAAAAAAAAAAGGAAAAAAAAAAGGAAATAAATTAGTTCTTCTGATGCTATTAAGCTTTCTGGATGCAATAAGTAAGATTAATTTTTGCTAAGCATTCAGATTCACTTAAGAAATATGCTTTTTGCAGAAATACTTTTTTTTATGTATATTAGAACGCTCTTTCCAAAGGAAGGTATTCATTTCTCACTGAAGTGTGTGTATGTGTGTGCATACGAACAAATAAATAGTTATTTGTGCTATAATTGAAGTGATTTTACTTTATTGTGAAAACATGTCTATTAAAGGACAATAAAGGAACATTGTCTAGATACTGGTTTCACCACAAAARTTAGAAATGTCAGCAGACAGAAGAAAACTATCATTTGAAATTATCTATAGCATTAAGAAGTTTGAAGAAAAGTTTGCTTCATTGCTATTTGTAATTCCTTATCCTTTTACTATAAAGGTAAAAGTAAATGAAGCAGAAGAAAAGTACAAAGCAATACAAGACAAGTTAGTAAAGATAGGTGAAGAAGCACAAGCCCTACATCCTCAGTGTATTTCTTCAAAAACTGATGTACAGGCAGGAAGAAAAGCATTCAATGAAGCTGAGGTAAGCAAAAGAGCTGTTGAAGACTCTGTTGATTTAAAACCTTAATTCTGTCCCAGTCCTGCTCTATTCATACACGTTTTTTGCATGTATGTCTAGGATTCCTGAATGTATTATGCAGTTCAATGCAATTCAGAGAGATGCAGCTTTCTGTTTGAGTTGCCAATAGCTTTATACAGGTGTTAAGCAATGGACAGCTTAAGCTGACATAAATGATTCAGGAATTGTAGGAGCAAGTAATGCAGTTAACTTGAATTTCATGTTCTATTTTTCTTAAATGTAGGAAATTGTTGTTCAGATACAGTTCAGTAATTCCCTCAAAACTGCAGTTATATCAGTTCTTTTCTGAAATAATTTTTTTTTCTGTTAATTAAACTAATATGTCTGCCTTTCTTCACAGGCCCTTTATAATCGTTTCAGAACTGAGTTAAAACGCCTAGGAAGAGATGATGAACAGCTACGTAAACGAATTGAAGAACTGAAAAATAGGTAATACAGATATAGTGACTATTGTGTGTATTTATTCAGGTATAGGTATGCAGGAAGTGAACTCTCTTGTTAATGAGAAAATCAGACAGTACTTCTGCAGTAACAGAAAATACTGATTTAATCTGTAGGAGAGTCTAGTCACATATTTAAATAGTTCTGGCCCTGTTTCTTTGTCTACCAAGATTTCGACRAGAGGGTGATGAGGTAATGGGGTGGGGGAAAAGGAAAATACCTTCCTTTATTTGGTGATAGTATGCGTGTTCTATAACACCCCTGAAGTTAGAAAATGTATTTCTCAACCTAAACAGAATAGGAACACTAAACTGGGATAACTATATGTGATTACAGATAAAAAAGGAGGCAGTAGGATTCAGTATGGTTTGTGTTGTGTAGATTTTGTAAATGCACTGAATCTTAAATATAGTTTTCTGATGCTTAGGTCTTTTTATATGATATGATTTCTAAAACAAAGTGCTCATTTATAAATCATCAATTTGGTTTTAAAACACTGAAGTATGATCTGTTCTAGTGCTAATCAGGTTTCAGAGCCCGAAATGTTGGAAAGACAAAGGAAAATTGCACAGTTAAAAGAGTGTTTAAAGGGATTCCATRACCAAGAAATAATGATTGGTCAACAGATGGATCAGTTTCAGCAGGCCATATACAAGTACAAGGAAGAACAGGCTACACTGAGGTAGGTTACATTTTGGAATGTATATGCGTTTYCTTGCATTCCTGGAAGTACTAGGGCTCTGTGTGTGTGTGTATCTTAGGACTTGCTAAACCTTTGTCTGTGTCAGAGTATGGCTGAATTTAGAAACATCTAGAAAATTAAAATAGTTAATGARAAGAGTTTTATTAAGACTAATGTAAAATCCAGATTGTCAGGTTTATTGCCCTCTTTTTCTTCTTCCTACTAGCTATCTTCTATCCCACACAGAGTATCATTTAATTTTTTTTGGTCTTATTTAATACAATAGTGTATCTGGAGACAATGTCACAAAATATATAACACAGAATAACGAATAAGCTGYGCTTAGGGGTAACAATTGTATCTATACCTAAATTCAAATTTAGAGACTTCAGACCACTTTAAGAATTTAATTAGCCAATGCCTGAACTAGAAAAGCAAAGCATTCTTATGTTTTGATTTGGAAACATGAATTTAAAGAATGGTTCCGGGAGTGGTTGTGGTAATGTTGTCATTATTGTCTTACGAGATTTGAGAATAGCTGTTTATTGCATTTGATGTATTGGTTCAAATATATTTTAATTATCAGAACCAAAGTAGTTTCTTTTTATGTTCTGTTGAAGACATTCCTGAAAGACACTGAAACTGAAATATGCAAATAGAAAAAAGTACAATTTCTATTTGCAATACCTGAACTGTGATACCTTGTGTATTTTTGTCATTTTATGTCTGTATAGTATATTGTATGCACAGGGATATCCATGTCAAATTTTTAACATGTTAAATGTCGTTATTGGTAAAAAGTAATTCATGTTAGAACAGTCTGTCTTGCTGTTGGGCTTTTTGGCTTAATTAAGTTTTTCCACTAGGTGRATACTGTTAGTATTGTGTACTTTATGATATTTCTGGAAACCTTTCTTCTCATCTCCTTTGGCATTCTTATCTCTGTTGTACTGCTTCCCTTTGTAAAGTAGCAAAATCTTGTAAAACTGTTGCAGARTAATCAGTTTTCTCTTAGTTTGCTTTGTCTCACCTTTCCTGAAACTCTAAAATACTGTTGCAGGTCTATGGCTAGCTGTATACTGAAGTGTTGAGAAGGTCTTGACACAGTCTTGTTAGTATTTGAAAAGAGACTTTGTCTGTAATTATTTCCATTAACTTAAGGCTTYATAAGCTGTTTATACTGGAAAAAATTCTCTTCTCTTAGAAAAGAAGAACATGATGTGAAACAAGCACTGGATGTCAAGTTGAAACAACTGAGAGAGCTAAAAGATAGTAAAACAAATACCTTGAAAAGATTTGGACCACATGTGCCATCATTTCTTGAAGCAGTTGAAACAGCCTACAGGCAAGGGCGTTTTAAATACAAACCTGTTGGACCTTTAGGTAAGAATGACAGCTGAAAAAGTTTTTTTTGGAATACTTCCTCATGGGTTTTATTGCAGTGAACAGTGAACTTATGGAAGAAAATTTGTCATTTAAGGAGCCTGAGATATATTTTTCTTTACTCCTGTATTTCCTGGACTAAAGGTTTTGTCTTGGTAAGTTATCTGTTGCTTCTGTTTTTTTTTTTTTTTTTTTTT
>NW_028186511.1:408288-440646 GCF_003343005.1 Rhea americana | reverse complement strand
CCCCCCCAGCTTTGATTGGATTTCATGGCTCATTACAGTTCTTGTTTTCTTTCAATCTTTCGGGCTTTTCTCTGTTTAGGAAAATTGGGTTTCCAACTAAACCCAATCTTCTGTTGGGTTAAACGTTCTGTTTCTAAATTTAGGTGACATAAAATGCACTTTTAGCTACATGCTCTTCCACTAGTATAAATTGTGCATGATATTTGTATGGCTTCTGGGAGGAGGCTGTGGGACTTGAAGAAAATTGCATAATTTTCAAAAAGTTCCCATCTGAGGAATTTTCTTCTGAAAAGTTCTCCAATAATTGTATGGCTGTCAAGCCACCTCTCTAGTGGTATAGATAATATAATCTTTGCAAAAATATATAATTATCAATTATTATGTAAAAATCTTTTAAATAGTCTTGCRGAAGGAGTGCTTTGAATTAAATTGTGACTTGTAAAGTCTCTCAAGGAAAAGCTACATAGCTGAAAGTCTTAGTGTTTGATTAGACCATGTTAGTATTTGATTAGACTATGAAGAGACTAGCTTACCAAATCTGATTGTAAGCTCTTGATGCAACCTGGTTGATAAGACATGATGCGGGAAGGCGTCTTTCCTGAAAATCTTTCCCCTTACCACTAGGGAAACAGTTTTAAGAGGGTGGATGAGGTCTTTCAGTGATGTATTGTAATGGAGAGAGCATTTTAGATTTAGAAGACCATGAGAAACAGTAAAGAGAAAAGCAGAATTTCRTATTCATAGTTCTGATGCAAATCAGGCAAATGGAAAATTTTGATGTTTCCTACTTACTGTGTTCTACAAAGGATTGTTACGAATTTCAGTTCAGTTATTGAAACAGTACAGTTTGAAGAGTCAGTTACTTTGATGACTGTTTGCTCCCAGTTGCAGCAGTTTGTGCAGAGAAGGGGCCTTTGTCTTCAGTCATGGTAATGTATACTTCCTCAGGTATGATTATGACATGCTGCAGGGCACGTTCCAGAGTACTGTTGAATTTGCTGTGTCTGCCATGTCAGAGGTTTCTACCCAGACAGACCTTCTGGCAGCAGGTGCATCTCTGCAATCTCAGGCTGCAGGAAGTGCCTAGGGCATCTTGGTGAGGCTGGGGCTGATGGTCAGCTCTTCCGCAGAAGGTGTGCAGGTGTTGACAAGTTGTGTCACCAGGTAAAGGAGTTATGGGAGGAAGAAGTGAGCAGGCTGCATAGCATCTGAGAAGAACGTGAGATAGGATATGTTCAGAGACTCTACACCTTCAAGAGTCTCAATGCCCCACAGCATTGGAGATGCATGTAGACTCTGTGCCATGTGAATGATAAGTGGTAACTGTGTAGAGGACAAAAGTTGGAAGCTGGTCATGCMTCATGTGAGGAGAAAGGCTCTTGCTCCTCCTGAAAAGCAGGTTCAGCTCCCTTCAAGCTGAGGAGGAGCTGAGCACAGCTTCAAGTGAAAGACCTGGGCCAGTGGAAWCTGTGCTGTGCAGGAACACACAGAAGAAGCAGAGTGATTGTAGCGGGTGACTCCCTGCTGCAGGAGATAGAAGGACCCATCTGATGACCTGACCTCTTGTCTGAAGAGATTTGCTGCCTGCTTGGGGCTYGGATCTGAGATGTCACGGAAAGACAGCAGAAGGTTGTCCACCCATCTGACTGTTGTTCCCTGCTGCTGTTCCATCTGGACACTAACAATACTGCAGAGGGCAACTTACAAAGTATCAACCAGAATTGCAGAACCACAGTAGTCAGGGGTGTCGGGGCCCAGGTTTTCTCCTTGATCCTGCCAGTAAGAGGGAAGAATGGGAACAGAGGAACAGATAGGTACTTCAAGTAAACAACWGACTGCACAGCTGGCATCAGCAACAGGATTTTGRTGTCTATGACCRTGGGACCCTGTCTGAAGATTCCCAGCTGACTGAGAGGGATGGGACCCAGCTCACTAAACACATCTTTGCCAAGAGTGGCCAAACAGGAAAGATGGGGAATACCAGAGTTATCAAGACAAGGCAGTCAACAAGACAGRGTTCAATGCAATTGCTTGAGGTAGTACCTGCAAGGCAAAACTTGAGAAACCTCTTGCACCTCTTCTGGGAAATCAGCATGCTCAAATACTTCTGTGCCTGAAGTGCTTGCACACACKCACAGAGCATGAGGAATAAACAGGAGGAATTAAAGATCTGTGTGCAGTTGCAGGGCTATGATCTCATTACGATTAGAGATATGATGGGATAGCTCACGTGTGTGGAATGCTGCAATGGATAGTACAGGCTCTTTAGGAAGGACAGGCCAGAAAGGCAGGTAAGGAGAGTTGCCCTTTATGTAAKAGAGCAACTGGAATGTATTGAGCTAGTGGTTGACAGTGGGCTGACTAAGAGCTTATGAGAAAGGTTTAAGGGGCGGACTAATATGGGTGACATTGTTGTGGGTGTTTTGCCAGAGGCCACCTGCTTAAGAAGAGGAAGTAGATGAGGCCTTCCTTCTTCAGACAGCTGGAAGTAGTCTCATGATCACAGATACTAGCCCTCATGCGGGGCTTTAAGTACCTTAATACCTGCTGGAGCAATGACACAGCAAGGCAGAAACAATCCAGGAGGTTCCTTGAGAGTGTTAATAATTACTTTCTGACTAAGGTGATAGAAGAGCTGATGAGGAGAGGTGCTCTACTGAACCTTGTAGGCTGGGAGCTGGTTGGGGATGTGGAGGTTAGGGCAACCTTGGCTGCAGTGACCAGAGATGGTTGAGCTCAGGTTCCTCTGAGGAGGAAGTGGGGCAATAAGTAGGATCACAACTCTTGACTTTAAGAGAGCAAACTTTGGCCTCTTCAGGAACCTACTTGGAGGAATCCCATGGGTTAGGGCACTAGAAAGAGGAGAATCTAAGAGAGCTGGTTAATATTCAAGGATCATCTCCTTCAAACTTAAGCAAGAATTTGAGCAAGGGGGGCCAGGAGACTTGCATAGATGAACAAGATGCTCCTGGCAAAACTGAAACAGGAGAAGAAAGTGCACAGAAGGTGGAAGCAGAGACAGGCCACTTCAGAGTATTATAGGAACATTGTCAAAATATCCAGGGATGCGACTTGGAAAGTCAAGGCCCATTTGGAGTTAAATCTGGTAAAGAATATCCAGGACAGCAAGAAGGTTTCTTTAAATACAACCTCAACAAAAGGAAGGTTAGGGAGAATATGGACCTGCTACTGAATGGCACAGGAGCCATAGTGATGAAGGCTATCGAGAAGGCAGAGATACTGAATGGCTCCTTTGCTTTAGTCTTTACTCCTAAGACTAGCTCTCGGGAATCTCAGACCCTAGTGACCAGAGAGGAAGTCCAGAGAAAGCTTCATACTTAGTGGAAGAGGATCGAATTAGAGATTATTTAAGTAAACTTGATATCTAGAAGTCCATGGGCCCTGATGGGATGCAACCAGGGAGAGAGCTGGTTGATGTCATTGCTAGGCCACTCTTGATAATCTTTGAAAGGTTCCAGTGGTCAGGAGAGATGCCTGAGGACTGGAAGAAAGCTAATGTCACYCTAGCCTTCAGAAAGGAGGATCCAAGGAACTACAGGACAYTCAGCCTCGCTTCAGTCCCTGGAAAGTGATGGAACAGCTCGTTCAGGATGTCATCTCTAAGCGTATGAGGGGTAAGAAGGTGATCGGGAGTAGTCAGCATGGATTCATGAAAGCCAGTCTGATAGTTTTCTCTAATGGAATGATTGGCTGGGTAGTTGAAGGGAGAGCAGTGGATGTTGCCTACCTTAACTTCAGTAAGGCTTTTGATAYTGTCTCCCATAAGATCCTCATAGGCTAGTTTAGGAAGTGCAGGCTAGATGAGTGGACAGGAGGTGGGCAGAGTTCAGAGGGTTGTGCTCAGTGGCACAGAGTCTAGTTGGAGGCCTGTAGTTAGCAGTGTTCCTCAGTGGTCAGTACTGGTTCAAGTCTTGTTCATCTTATTCCTCAGTGACCTGGTGAAGGGACAGAATGAACCTTCAGCAAGTTTGCTGATGGTACAAAACCAGGAAGTGTGGCTAATATCCTCAAAAGGCTGTGCTACCATTCAGAGGGACCTCAATAGGCTGGAGACATGAGCAGAGAAGGAACCTCATGAAGTTCAACAAAGGGAAGTGTAGAACCATATCACCTAGGGAGGAATAACCTAGTACAAGCTGGGGGCTGACCTACTGAAAAGCAGCTCTACAGAGAAGGACCTGGGAGTTCTAGTGGATGACAAGTTGACCATGAGTCAGCAATGGGCCCTTGTAGCCAAAAAGGTTGGTTGTATCCTGGGTTGCATTAAGAAAAGCATTGCCAGCAAGTTGAGGCCCTGATGAGGCCACCTCTAAAGTACTATGCCCAATTCTGGGCTCCTCAGTTCAAGAGAGATGAGGAGCTACTGGAGTGAGTCCAACAAAGAGCTTTTAAAATTATGGACTGGAGTGTGCCTCATGAGAGGACTGTTCAGCTTGGAGAAGTCTTCTCCTAAAGAGAAGACTGAGGGGTGGAATCTTATCAATGTGTCAGACTCTTCAGTGGTGCCCAGCAACAGGGCAAGAAGGCAATGGGCACAAACMGAAACAAGAAGATCTATCTGAACCTGAGGAAAAACTCCTTTATTGTAAGGGTGACTGAGCAATGGAACCGGTTGCTCAGAAAGGTTGTGGAGTCTCCTTCCTTGACRATATTCAAAAGCTGTCTGAACATGGTTCTGGGTAGTCTGCTCTAGGTAAACCTGCTTGAGCAGGGGGTTGGGGGGGTTGAGCTAGCTAATCTCTGGAGGTCCCTTGCAACCTGAACCATTCTGTGATTCTGTGATCTAAGGTGACCTTGAGATGTTTTATGTGGCGCAACTTAGGCTGAACAAATTGAAATGTTATTGGAAAATTTGGTTTCATTACTACTTTGACCAGCTTCTAAGCTGATATTTTCAAGTGGTGATGGGAATAGGAGCTTTAGCATAATCTGGATGTACATGTAAATGGCAAAGAACCATGCATTTACTGTGGAGTGAGAATGTGCAAGCATCAGCTACGAAAGAGAGCTGATGCATCATTTTACCTCACAGCCTCATGTTTGTTTACTTCACAGCAAAGTTGTTGCTCTGCCCTCACCCTTAAAGCATTAAATTGTCAATAAGCAATCCTTGTTTTGATATAACAGAGTTAGTATTGATCTCAAAAAAGAAAAAAAATTGAAAGGAAATTGTAGGTCTCTAAGTAAGTGTAAGTCTTTCTATAGGAAAAAGAAGTTATATCTATATTCTCAGAACATCTTCTCTGCTGTAGGGTTGTATGACCCATTCCATTCCCCTCACCCCTGCTAATTTTAGAATTTTTTTTCCCCTYTCCCTTTGTAAAAAAGGACTATTTAAGGATTTTTTTTTAAGTGGTAAAATGACTATTGGATTTGTCTTATGGAATGCAGCTCCTTAAGCTTTGTCTCTCATGTTTATTTAGGTGCTTTCATTCATCTGAAAGATGCTGAACTTACTTTGGCTGTTGAATCTTGTTTAAAGGGCCTAGTTCAGGCATTTTGCTGTGATAATCATAATGATGAAAGAAATCTTCAGATACTGATGTCAAAATATTATCCATCTGGATTTCGACCTCAAATAATTGTAAATAAATTTCAGAATAAAGTTTATGATGTTAGACACAGGTAAGTTATGTTTTGAATTTTTATGTTTTGAATTTTATTGCTTAAAGGCACAATAGTTCATATTATAATTTGGAAGGAAATATTTGTAATCTTATTTTAAAGAACCTCATGTGAAATTCATAAATAATTTTTTTTTCTTCAGAGGAGTTCATCATCCAGAATTCCCGTCGGTTCTCACAGCACTGGAAATAGATGATGCAGTGGTTGCCAATTGCTTGATTGATATAAGAAGTATAGAAACAGTCCTGCTGATTAAAGTAAGACTCCCCACTCTCTACTGACGTTTAAAGAAAGGCATTGTTTTCATGAATAAGGCATATAGAATACCTTCTTTGATAGTGTCTGTACTTGACAAAAGAAGTATGCAAGGGTTTTTGCCCCAGGAGAACAACTGTGGTGAGGTGCGATCCACATTGACTCGATTAAACCCTGATGGTAACAGTATTACAATGCAGCTTACAGCCACATCTGCTCACGTATGCACATACTAGAGGGCTCTCCATAAGATACGGTCTTGAGGTTCAGTATCCTGTTTCTGACACTGATTTCTGTCATGGTTAAGACAGAGTAAAATGATAACCTGTAATGGATCTAAGGTTTATTTAAATTCAGTGAGTTTAGAGCTCTTATCCTACTTCAGTTATTTCACACGTGCACTTGCTCCCTCCTCACAGCATTGCATTCAGTAGGTCTTGACTTTCCTCCCCAGCAGGAGATTGCTACTGTTCCAGAATGGTCAGTTTTGATTCTTAGTGTGCGGATGCTTGGCATTTCCTGTTTCGGGCCTTATTGTCCAAGGTCCTTGAGTATCCCCCAACATTTATCTCTGGAACCCTATCTCCAGGATCTTTCTCCATATGCATGATGTTTACCACCTCTCTCAGCCTCCAAAGACCCTGGGTTTCCTAGTCTAAATAGTCTACGTGCAGAGCACAGTGTGTGATCAGGCTCCTAATTGGTAGTTCTGTCTCTTTTTATATAAAAACTTCTCTTTATTCATTTGTTGATTCAGGATGTGACAAGCTTATTTTAGTCCAAGTGTTAGCAAAACTTACAACCAGCCTGTACCAGCTGTAGCTAGCAAATAGCAAACTTGTGCTTGAAAATTCAGAAGTTCAGTTTTGGACAGTGACCCACTCATACTTGCACAAACTTATCTGTCTTCTGCCAGCATTCAATTTATTTTTCACTTACCACAATAACCAAAGCCACTTTGGACACTGTGGTGTTAAAACGGTTGATACGAGAGAATGCAAATAAGCATATTTGGAAATATAGTCTAGTAAAACCAAGAATAAGAACAGTCAATTATTAAGAAGTATTTTAACAAGGGGATTAGAAACTGGCATTGAGTTAAGCCTGCCTATTGTTTTAGTAACATACTTTTTTGATCATCATAAAATCCATGTTAATGAACCGTTGTCTGTCAACGTGATATATATTTTTTTTTATCTTAATTGACTTATCTTCAGTAGTAATAGAAGATTATGAGCTCCAGCAGATATGACTGTGGATGAACTGTTCAAAAATAAAGATAGGAGGTATATACTTTCATTTAAAGAAAACAACGAATTGTACGAGCAGCAGAAGTAGTGGTACTTGCTTTCTTGTGGATTATTATTTTTTTTTTTTCTCCAAAGCTGCTTATCCCAGTTTGTCCCCTGACATTCCTACTAAAAAGAGAGCTTGTACTCTGTCTGGTCCAGAACTAATTGACTACTTAGACAATGTTGCTGTTGCTGAATGGGATGTTTAACAGTTAAATTCTGTGCTTTTTKTCATAGTAGCAATGCTAGTTTTTTTTTCTTACTCTCTCTGTAGTCTAATTTATTATCTATAGTTATTATATTTATACTATAATACACTACATATATATTCATGGTACTATAGTTATCTAATAATTGATTTTTTTTTTTTCCCCCGTAACACAATTATCTTTGCTATTTACTAGGACARTTTGAACTGTATCTGAAAAAAGTTGAACAGGTATTGTGTGGAAGAAATGAGACTTCTGAGTGCATGATATGATTGGATAAAGATTAGTTTCCTCAGGCAGCAATACCTGTGACCACTTGGTCCAGCATTGGCAGTGTTTTTTAGCAGGTGATCTCCCCAAACTTTAGTTGAATGCTGTTTGATATAATCTGTAAAAGAAAACTGAAGTATTTCCTGTATGTGTATTCCTTGTTTGATAGTTAAATACACCTAGTGCTTAGTGACCTTCAGCTAGTGATCTTTTTCCCGTGATAAATTACGAAAGACTGATCAGATTATGCGGTTTATAATTTAGATAACTTTGTAATAGAATGAATAAAAGAAAATAGCAGCTAACTGAGTGGGGGTTTTTGTTCTTTTTTGTTGTTTTGAGAGCGTAAGCATGTTCAAGGTGAGAATGTTTAGATAGTTGTCAATTGGAGGCTTTAATTGTGGTTGTTTTCTCTATAAGTATGATAAGGTCATTGTATTTTTCAGAGTAGCTGTAAAGCTCGTGAGGTAATGCAGAGTAACAGGCCCCCAAAAAACTGCAGAGAAGCTTTCACTGCTGAAGGCGATCAGGTATTTGAAAGACGATATTACTCATCTGATTACCTTCGACCCAAGTACCTGAGCAAAGATGTTGAAGCAGAAATAAGGTTAGCATTTGTAATGCTGTATTTGTAAAGTGCATTTGTTGAAATAAATATTCAAATAGAATATATGTTTGTTTGGATATATATGCATGAGTGACACAGACTCACTCAGTCTGTAGTCTTGTATGTTGACAGGACTTTCCTCTGTCTCCATTTCTCCATTTTCTTTAAGGCATCTGTGTCTCTGCTGCTCTCAAAGAATTTTGGAAAATATCTTTCTGTGATAACATAAGCTTTTTTTTTCTTTTTTTGAGATGTTTTTCAAATTGTGGCCTGTAAGTGTTGTCCAGAGTTGGGATTTCATAGGCCAAATACTCCAGGAAGTCTATYTTACACCTACTGAGAGTGCTGTGAAATCAAAGCTATTTCTTTAAAAATCTGAGACCTGAATAGTATTACTCTAATTTTACCACAAAAAAGCTGAATTACCCTGGCACTAACAGTAGATATATCTTTTTGTTTACTTTTAAAATGGTAGTTTGAAAAAACAAGCTGATTGCAAAGATAGAAACCTGAGTCTTCAGGCAACCAAGCAAATCAGTACCACTAGAATACTTCTATTTTGAGGCCCAGATGTATTACAGACACAATAAGAATGTATCTTATTTTCCACATTAATAGCTGATAGCGTAGCCTGAGTGTTAAAACCTTACTTCTATAAACTTGAAAGCTTTAAATATCAGGCAACTGTAGTCTGTTCATGTTGGTATATAATAAACTTCATTTGAAGATTATTTTGATAACTTCCAAAATGTCAGTCATTTCATTGCCAGTATTGGAATGGGAGAATTGATGTGAAAAAGTGTTTTTTTCAGAGCTTAGGCCAAAGCAATGACTTACTTGAAATGATATATGCAATTTACAAAACACTGATTTGGGGGATCAGACTTAATCAGTCCATTCCATTTATCTGTGGCAGACTGCATTTAACACTACCTAAGATTTTTTACTGGAATATTAGTTAAGCCTTCTCTTCTTTTTTTCCCAGCAATGGAAAACTCTATTAGAGTTTTGCTGTCTATAAGTGCCCTTTATTTTTGCCTTTACGTCAAATTTATCACAAACTGAAAGAATTAAATATGGAAATTTCTAGGACTGAGATCCTTCACAAAGGAGAAATATAAGAAGCTATAAAATACTTTTTTTTCCTCAATGTACTATACTATTTTAAAAAGGAATGGCACTATTTAGTTGAAGTATTTATCAATTTAGCAAATAGACCAACAAACATTACAGATGGTTAAAATTTTATGATACTTTACCCACTAGGGACTGAACTGAGTCCATCAAACAACTAGCTGCTTGTATAGCAGCACTCATAGCTTATAACACTTTTCGTATTTTCTTTCTTGGTTATTAAAACCATCCAGTGCTCAACAGTGTTTTGGGGGAGGGGGGGAGGGCAGGGGGATTTATTTCTTGGTCCTTTCATATCCTTTAGTTCTGTCATGAATTTCAGTTTTGTATCTGTTTCTCTGTGTGTGCACGTATATAATGTGTATATGTATAAAAATAACACTTTTTTTTTAAGTCACTTGGAAAAAGAAATCGAAAACAAAAAGGCACAGCTGACAASATCTCAACAACGTTTGCATTCCATTGAAAATGAGATTAGGCAGAATGAAGATCATCTTCATCGTCACCGACGACACCAAAAAGAATTACAGGTAAAAAAGATGTGCTGTTAATTGACAGGAATTGATCAGTTTTTCCCTATTTCATTCTACGATATATTTTGAGTGAATGATAGTGTCTTAGTTGTCTTTCATGTTAATTCTGTATGTTTTTGGGGATTTAGGGGTGGGAGGTTACTTTGTGTGTGTGTGTGTGTGTGTGTATGTATGTATATATATATATAGAGAGAGAGAGAGAGAGTATCTCTCTCTCTCTCACGTATATATTTGACTACAGCCTTTCTTGTGCTAAGTTTTACAAGTAAAATCCCCACTTTCATTGTGACGCATTGTGGTATATGATACATGTTTCTTTTTCCTGCTTTTTCCCTCCTCCTCTTTCTTTTCAATGAGCCTTGCCTGTATGTTCCTAAAATCTTGTTTCTGTTCATGATTTTTATTTATATTCTATTAACTTGTTAACTTGGATTTCTTYGTAAACCATTTTACAACTGCTGGTCTTTTTCTGTGTGATTTCTAGTAATAGTTAGTAAGATATGTATTTATGGTGGTTAATGTTCCAATGCACAGTATAAGATAACATAGAATATACGAGATTATATTCAGTGAATTATAAGTTAGGACCAGCAAACAAATAGCCTACTTATTAAATTACTGAAGTGTAGTATGTGGGAAAAAAATGAAATATAGAAATGCTTTGATGTTGAATGGAAAAGCAGTAATAGCTTAATGATTTAAAGTGCATGTTGCTTTCAGAACAAGTTTCAGAACAGAAATGGACTCATAATTAAGTGTTTTTGCAAAGGATGGAAAGAAATCTCTCATRCAGGCACTAATGGATCTAAAGCTAAACATTTGGTTTCTGCATTAATTTCAGTGAAATACCGATTTAGATAAACTTAAGCATATTTTATTTTTTCAGATAAAAATAAGAACAACAAGTGCAGAAATATCAGATCTTGAGAATACAGAAGAACACCAGTCAGTGGATATCCGTACATTAGTAAGACTGGATTATTAAATTCTTTCTAATAAGGATATGAAATTATCTCTTTTCATGCTGGCAGTATTTTTGAATAGGAAATAAGCAAATATTGTATGTACAGTAATAACTAGCATGCAAGTTGCATATAGTGGAAAATATTATACTTTATGAAATGTCTGCGTTTATGGTAATTCTTTTTCAGTGGGTCTTTTAGCTGCAATTTTTCTCTTTTCTGTGCYGCATTAGCTTCCCCTTGTTTCCTGGACTCGCAATATTACTTTGACCCTTCAAACTGATAGCACTGCAGGTTTATGGAAGATAAACAAAAAAGAGATTATATTGCATGCAATTTCTTCCCTCATGCCAGACTTGCTGCAAACCTTTTTGATCATCTAATGTGATTTGTATGTTGGTGGCCATGGATTTTTCAAGTGTTACTTTGTATCCAGTCTTTAACTTAATAGCAAAAATCTAAATTTCCTGAGAATCATGCTGACAGGTATCAATAATAACTGAAACAACTGTAGTCATGATTAAATTCCATGCCAACTTTTCCATTTTCTAATCTGGAATTAGTGAGAGATTAAATTGCCTAGAATCCTCTAGTATCCCCCCCCTTTTTTTTTTTTTGGGGGGGGGGGGTCATTTTTAGCATTGGTACAACCTCACAGCCTCGGTAGCTTGTCGTCCTGCGTGTGTGTTTACACTTATTCCAGAATTATTTTAAAATAAAGGATTAGTAGGTACAGATTCAGTAGGCTCTCCTAGGATTCCTTATTCCRAATAACCTACTTCTGTTGGTTTAAAAAAACGTATATTCTCTTTGTCCAATTTGTGGAATTGAAAATACTCTAGTACCTTTTTTGGAGAATATCTTGCTGCTTTTTCTCGCTCCAAAAAATTATTGGACACTTGCTTTTTCATTATAAAAACTTCTACTGTAGCCATCTGATAATGGTCTTGTGCAACTGTGAGATTTATATATTTACCTTTCCTTATTCTTATCTTGGATATTTGCTGTCTTTCTCAGTTTTCTGCTCTTTCTGACTTCTACTTTGTATTAATTGCTGTTCTTGGCTACCTTTCATTGCTACTTTAATTTCATCTTTGGAATTACCTGAAAAAATGATCATTTTATTGATTATGAAAAAGCACCTTAGCAATAAAACTCTTGTCTTTTTCATCTTTTTTTCTTTTTTCTTTTTTTTTTTTCTTAAGCAGCAGAAAGTATATATGATGGTAATTGCTTAGGAATGGTGTACTTGTCTAGTGAACAGAGATGGCCCAACTACATTCTGTTTAAACAGAATATAGGAAGATAGGAAGAGTATATATAGTCACAGATCCAAAAGTTATCTTGTTCTTTGCTTGAAAAATCACTGTGGTAAAACACAATAATAGCTAAGTTCAAGTAAAATCCTAGTCACTGAAGTCTTTCATCACAACTCCCAAATTAAATCCGGTTAATTTTCAGGCAGGTAATTAGGAAATTACTCTTGTTTTGTGATTTGATTTAGTGGTCTCCAGCAGGCTCTGAAGTTCTTCTCCTGGGCTTTATGAATAATTATATTGAACTATTTTTATTCTTATTAGACAGCTTAGTGTAATGTGTATACTCTTGGAAGTGATRCTACAACAAAAATCTTGCACAATGATATGCAAATGTTTCATTATCATTTTAATATATTTTGACAGGAAGATGAAGCTGAAGAAAACAAGAATAAGATGGAATCTGTAAAGCGGGAAATGCTACAACAAAGTGGAAAAATGGAAGAGCTGAGAAGTACTCTACAGGCAGCTGAAAAAAGATTTGAAGAAATGAAAGAAAAAATTCACCAGGTAGAAGAAATTGCTGGTCCAGTTAAGGTAACAATGATTTTATATTCTATTTTTTTCTTTGCTCACTTTGTGTGATGAGGGAGATGGTGTTAGAAGGAGGCAGGAGAAAAGAGTGTACTTCTTGCTGWTATGTTTAAGGCCTACATATGAAGATGGAAATAGGCCATTCTGTCCAGGGAATGTTATAAGCAAGTGTGGAAGTACTTGGAGGGTAATGTTGATTGTAATAGCTGTTGCTATTASATTTGAATAGAGTTTAATTTGTTTTTAAGTATGATAAATTGGTGGGAAAGGACTTTTTTTTCCCCCCTTCTGTTAAGGCCTGACTGAAAATATGAGTAAGAGGCCAGTTTTAAAATGGCATTTGGAGTTATATGGAATGTTATTGTTCTGTGAACTATTGCGTAATCACACAAGGTGGTAAGACATAATTTTGATTATTCAAAACTGTAGAAGACACCTGGGAACCACAGAGAATTAACAAGACTTAAGATAAAGGGCTGGGTAGTGGTATGTAGAATCTGGTATTGGGAAGTGGAAGGTTATCTCCTGTTGCCACAAATAACAAGTAACAAGTTTGAAAGTGGGAGTAACAAAGTCAAGCAGATAAAGGATATTCTTATTCCTTACTTTCACTGTTTTAGAAAAGCTCAGAACTATCACTCATTATTCAGAATCTTTTGTATGACTCACTTAAACAGTAGATTGATATGTAGTCAGCCCAATTTAAAAAAGCAAAAGCAAACAAAGAGGAAGGAAACAGGTAAGGAAAATAATTGGTAAGTACATCTACTGTGATAGTACTAAAGCTATGTTCTCTTTCGTTATAGAATTCTTCTTAAGTAGATGTATTCAGACTATTAGAGCACAGTCACTAGGTAGTAAGGGGGTTAAACACAATGAAAGGTGACTCTTAAATTCCTGAAAGGATATTCTAGATCAAATGTACTTCTATACAATTTTTTAATAAGTTGTTCACATGTATCAAGCTGTGCCTTAAAGATGGGATTAGAAAGATGAAAGCATCCATAGCTAGCATCCATAGCTTTTTTTTATTTTATTTTTTTTTTTTTGGCTAATTCATATCACTGTACCTCTTGGTGTTCTGAAGACAGTAAATCTCTGCAGAGTTATGATGTGACTTTCACTGCATTGATGCCCTGTTACAGTATAGAAGTTGCTATAGTCTGTATCCCATTWTAATTGTAGTAGGACACACTGTTTTATGGAATGTTCTGGCTGGGATATAGTGTACAAAATAGCTTTCAGAGTTTTAGGAGAAAGAATATCTCTTTTTGAAGGTATAAAAACATAATACTCCTTTCAAGATGCGATATCTAATCATTAACAATTCAATTTTGGGAAACAGTATAAAGATTTATTATGTTCTTGTTAGGAATGAGTAAGACTTTTTGATCCATTGCTGTTGAAGCACCTGGACTGATCGTGCTGGAGGCTTGTTCATCATTCATCATGATTAGATGGTATTAAAAACAATATAACTACCTGTGGTAGAGAGAGGCTTTGTAATCTACCACAAACAGTTCACTCTTCATATTCTAATTTTTTCAAAACAGGATGAATTAAACCAAGCTGACTCAGAAGTAGAAAACAGCAAACGCCGTTTGCAGCACTATGAAGACAAACAGAAAGAACACTTGGCTTGTATAAAAAGACGTAAGGAATTACTAGCTGCCAAAGAAAAAGAATTAGAGGTAGTATCATCATTTTTCCTATCTCCTTTTTTTTTTTCCCTTGTTTTTTGGTAGTTGAAATCAGATGATCAGGATCCTTTTAGTATTCAGATACTCAGTTGTTCTGTTTGTATGACATAGACCATATTAATACTCAGGTTTTTAACTTTGTCTGAGCTATTCTTATGTAAATCAAATAAAAGTAACTTTGTATATTTGAGTTAGACTTTTCATTGACTGGCATAGCATCTTTTAGTCTTGACAGATAACTTCAGGTTTATCTAGCTAGGACTCTTCCGGATTTGTGCAGTGAGAAGATCAGAATTAACTTAATCCTAAAGTTTGTATTTTAGCTTAAGTTACATAATATTGCTTTTGTTTTTAGACAGTAAGGTTCTTTTTCTTCTCTTGTACAGATCTCATRCTTGGTCTTTCAGAGACTTATCTAATCAAGTTTTATTAAACAACTCTGAAATCAAATTCATGGCAACTTCTGAGAGACTAAGGCCTATTGAAATATGATGAATTTGCTCATTTATCTATATTAGATAAATAATTGTGAATACATTACATTTCCTGGATRGATACAGTTCTTATCACTGAAATGGTTATCTACACCTAACTGCTGTTAGTAAAATTGTTGATACCAGTAATCTTGCTGTAAGGAGTGATACACAAAGAACAAAACAAAGACTTCATTCTTGCTTGGAGATCTTGATTTTTGCRAGCACAAAATATTTATTGAAAGGACTAACACTTTTGAAAATATAACAATTTATTGAATTTCAAACTCCAGGAAAAAATTGCGCAGGCTAGGCAAATATACTCAGAACGCATTGAAGTCAGCAGAACTGTTAAGAGTCTTGACGCAGAAATGAATCGCTTGAGAGAGAGGATAAATTCGGAAAAAGATCGCCACGGAAACAGAGAAGAAATTATACAGTGAGTTATTTTTAATGTCTGCATAGTTTGAGTGCGACAGAAGAAGTAGGCAAAGAATAGTTTTCTTATTATAATGCTGATATGTGATTTTAGTACTTCAATGGTATATAACAACCTAGAACGTGCTGTGCTGATTGCTCAGTCAATCAATACTAAACAARCCTGTGGACGTTGAACTACCCTCTGACAATTTTTAGATGGGCTCTATACACTGAAGTTATCCGTGATAACTACTCTTAGTGTTTAGAGGTACCCTAATGGTGACCAGGTGGTGTGAATGGACCCCAGATGTTCTGGAATCCATTGAGTATTAGATGTGCTTCTAGTCTGGAAAACAAATGTAGAAGTTAGAGAGTTATTTGGGGTTATTGGACTGCAATGCATTTTAAAAAGGCACTCACCTTGGATACTCTTAAACATGAGTAGCTTAATTATTAGTTCTCTTTGGTGTCAATTTCCTTCTATAAGAAGGAAAAGTAGAAATAAAATTAATTTTTTGACCTCTTTTCATTTGTAACCAGTGGTTTACCTTACCTGTCAAAATACTTCTAGCTTCAAAATAAAGTTTTCATCTAAATGAAGAGTTTTGTCCATCAAAATGGTTTTTGGTAGTTAAAACAATTGCTTGGCTTTTATGCATGTTGATGTTAGACTTTCTGTTGATAAAACAGACAGTTTTTTGATGCGAAGGAAAAATAYGAAGATGCAAACAGTAAAGTAAAAAATTTAAAGAAATTTGTTAAGCTGCTGGAAGAAATAATGACGCAAAGATTCAAAATATATCGGCAGTTCTTAAGGTGAGTCAATTTACTATAACTTCAATTGTTAGATAACTTAAATTCTTTAGAAAATACTTATTTCTGCATGCAAAAATAGAGTTGTTTCCAGGACCTCTTGTGAACAATACCAGCAAATGAGGCTGTTAGGTCCCCATACTCTGTGTGCTAAATTCAGTTTGTATAGTATGAAYAAGCTGAATAGCAGCATATTACTTTGCCTTTTTGAAAGCAACTGAATGGATTTCATTTAATGAGAAAAGTGTATTAATATCTAATTATTAAGTAGAAGCCATACAGAAATCTTAAGTTAACCTAGGTCTGATGGTTTCTGAAGTCTTCAATAGAACTTAATAAAATAAGATACAGCATGTATGTTGCAATTATTAAAAAAAAAAAAAATGTTGAATTTTGGCAATTCTTTAGGTTTACTTGCAGAGGTACGTTGTTGTTTGCTGTTTTACTGATATGTGAGATTACTTTCTTTAGCCAAAAAAGCATACTGGGGTGATGTGTAAAATGTGCCCATACTTCAGGGTATAAATTAGAGAGCAGACACAAGAGAATGAGATTGATGGTGGTATTCACAGCAATGCCTCCCTTAACTGATGGCTCAAAACTGAAGGGTAAACACAGTAATAGTTAGGCCCTGAAATAGGTTAAAGTTATAGATCCTTATCATTGGACATTCTTAAAAATGTGGTAGATGGATGTTTGTCAGACATGGTCTCAATCCATTTTTGACAGTACATTTATGTGAATTTCACATTAAAGAGTCTCTTAAGTAGATGTGTGTGCCATGAACTAAGCCAGCAGGTATGAGAGAATTTGAGTGAGTGCGTGCCCTGACTCACTTGATTTTTCTTCATCTTTTGGATTACCTGATATTGAACAAAGCTTAGGTAAAACTGATCCATGTTTCTGTTGAGTCCTGTGAAATTTCTGAAGTAAGACAATGCATGATAAATTATTTTAGTTCTAGAGAGTTCTTGTGATTAGTTTCTCAACACAACTTCCAGTCCTTGCTCCACTTTTACCTTGCATTAGCTGWCTAACCTTATCTTGCTCCCAGATCCAATACCATAATGTCTGATAGTTTAGCACAGTCTGGACTGACAGTTGCAAAAAGAGTGGGATCAGTTGAAGCTCCAGACTTACACACCTGGAAGGTCTCAATTATCTTAATTGAAGACACTTCTGTTTTACTATTTCAGTATTTGTTTTGGACAGCAAAATGTTATCACTCTACTAATGTTGAAATAATCTGGCCTTCTATTAACAATTGAGTGTGGTTAGCTGCAGTATTGTCACATAATTTCATGGTGGGCCAAGCATTTCTTTCCTCTGCCCTATGCTGAAAAAGTTTTTAGCTCTTTATTCAGATTCTGCAATTTGGCAGCTTCCTCTGTCATGGAACCCCTGTTTTATTAGGAATGTACCCTTCTTGCTTCAATCTCATAGCATCAGTGAAGATTGCATTTGGCCTCCCTTCAAAAGATAGGGCAGACTACTGTGTAGAGTGTTTCATAAAGGTGAGATCATTCTCTGGCCTCATCCCAAGTTCTTCTCAAAGGTCTAAGGGTGGTTTTGTTCTGAACATTCAGTTCTTAAACACTGAGAAATAAGCTATGGTGCTTGTAACAATGAACCTCTCTGTAAGGGTCTTAGAATATAATAGTTGGATTATAGCCAACAAGTCATGAAACCATTATTCACAAGATTCTAGGAGATCTCATCTGCCTGGTTGAAAAGTGTCTGTGACAGATCTCACTTGAAATACTCAAGTCCTTATTGTTCTTTGGAGGCAGTCTTTTCCTTTTAGATACTTAAAGCAGATCCCTAACTTTTCTAAGTTAAATATCTTGGTTCCTTTTATAGCTAGTGAAGTTCTGTTGTCACCTTKAGAGATTAAGTAGGTTAATTTGCTGTTTTAAAATGAAACTAATTTCTTTACTGGCTACTGAGGGAGTATAGGTGATGATCTTAGATTTGGACACTTAGCTTGCTGTAAGGCTAGCATTAGATGGGAGGAGTAACTCAGAATAATTGCCATGGTGTATCTGCAGTGCTAGTTGTGCTACCTTTTGAGTACTGCACTGAGTTGTGACTGACCTGTTCTTCTCCAATGTAGTCTTTCTACTTTATCATCCTCATCAGGAAAAATTGAGGACAGTAGTGTTGGCTGTGCTTTTTATACTTCTCGGTCTGGGGCTTTAAGGAAGTGCAGACAGGTTCTCCTGGCTGTTATTATCTCTTAGGATCGTATTTTGTGCAGTGGAGATGCAGAAATAATAGCAGATAAAATTTACTTGCAGAAACAGATGCTTGCCTTTTGGTGTATATATGCACRTGTCTGCGGGCACGGTAGGTTGTTTAGCTCCCATTAGCCTTAGGTTGGTATAATCATTACTGATAGCAAATCAGCACATCCACCGCAATCCATTGGCTCCTCTTTTGTAGAGCTCCATTGACTGTAATGGATACTTAGACAATTGTCTAATCTCTGGACAATCTTTGGATCTTTTGATTTCAAACTGAAACTTGTTTCTAAGGCCTGAATTTTAGTTTGAATCCCACTCTAATATGTCTTAAAGAACTATAGTTCATTCTTGAAAGAACTGTGATGTATTGTCTGTTGGGGATCTATATACTAGAAGATGGAGCAATAAAAGAAGTGAGAAAGGAGTATTTGACACTACTTAATTCTTAGAGTCTAACAGGTTTCACAAGTTTTTCCCTATTCTTTTGTGCAGTATGAATACTGGATAGTAAGGAGGAAGTAAAATCTGGTCATTTTCTGTTCAAGCTATGGAAAAAGTTAAGATATTTCCAGTTGATTGGAGCAGAGAAATTTAGTCTTGATTGAGAATTACCAAACGTACTTGTGGGTTTCATATTTTGTTGGTTTACTTCTGTGATTCTCTCGAGTATGTTGSGTTTCTAAAGTTAACTTCCTCCAGAGTGTAATTGATTTAAGGAAGTGTTATAAATTATTAAGCACTACATCATTAGAGATTACAATGTGGAACTGATTACAGAAATTTGCTGTTGCTTATTTGCATGTTTTGAAACTCACTGACCTAATATTTATTTGCATAATTTAACTGATTTAAGGCTCCTTTCTTTACGATGCAAGCTGTACTTTGACCATTTATTACGTATTCGAGCTTATTGTGGAAAAATACTTTTTGATCACAGGAATGAGACACTTTCAATAACAGTAAGTTATTTTATATTTCTTCAGTTATATTTTCATCAAATATTATGATATCTCTCTTTTGGTATCAGTTGCTAAAATGTGCCTTGCAAAGGGTAATGAATCACTCTCCCCTCCTGAAAATGTGACATGCTAGATTATAGTGCATCATTTGAAAACAAGGAACAACAAAAGTGAACCATATTGCCATCTTATGGTCAGCTGTTAGAAAAGATGGAATAAATACGGATTGTTGTCTTAAATAGAGGACAAGTTCACTAGCCAGTTCGCCTAGTCAGTCTTTAATTAAAGTTCTTATTTCGGTGTTAGGAGGCTTTCCTTTATTCATGTGATTATGCAATGGATATCAGTATTTTGTTAGCTATTTCATTTTAAAGACTGGTAACTTCAGTACTGTGTATTTTCTGTGCATTTTATAAGTTTATATCTTAATGTGCCTATCAAAAAATTTTTAGCAGGTGCTTTCAAAAACATTGCAACTCTTTTTTTTTTCTTTCCTTTTTTTTTCCTGCTCAGTTGCAGTTCTGATACTTTTTTCCACCTTTGTTGTATGTTTGTGATACGTGTTTTTTTTTCTTTTTTATTTGTAAGCTTAACTCCTCCTTAGCTAGTTAAGTATTRCAGTCTTCTGTCAGTTCACAGTAAAACATGACTAATCTACCAAAAGTTTAGGGCTTCAAGCTATTAACTTTTGAGATAGGCTAGAATTCATTAGGTATTTCTTCAGATATAGTAATGAATTCTATTTATGTTGACACCAGTGATGTAGTACTTAAAAGAAAGGACCTAAAGAAAAAAAGATGTAAGCAGAAATCTGAACCCTGCAAGATTCTTGGCCTATATTCCYTTGAAGTTTCACATTTGGTGTTTGTTAATTTCATTTTAATATTCTACATCTTGAACATACTCTGGAATTTTAAGAGTTCCAGAGATAGCTAGCATGTTAATGCTGGCATTTCTCTTCATGGGGTATTTACTTTTGTGTTTTAGGAATTTAGGGGAAAAATATGTAGTGACAAGATCAATATTGCTCAATAGGATGTTAAATAAACAGGAAAAGTATGCATAATTAAAAAAAAAGAAAACCCTCTAGCTCAATCCACAAGTCTGGTTATTACCTGGCATTATCGGTTTAATACAGCTAGTGTTTGGTCTTTTCTGTGCAAGAGTTAATATCACATGAGATCTAAATTTAGTCAAGGAAGGTAAATTGAAAAAAGTTTACAAAATAATTTTCTTGCTTAGTTTATATATATGTAACTGACAGATCAAAATGTTTAAAATATAATCTTAGAGGGTTCCGCAAAGTGCCGTCATAATCCTTGAAACAAAGGACTGTTTACAACAGTTCTTTTATTCTTCCGAAGAAACTATTCCTTTTAAAATACCAGTGTGATACAATTACCTGCTATTCTGTCATAGTTGGTGGTAATTGGGATTTTACAATAATATAAAAATTCTGGTTGACAGTTATTAAAAACTAATAGCCATTAAAAATAGAGACTTGACTACAAAAATACCGCTCGAATCTTTTGTTTAATCTGTTCTGTTTGTTTTCTAGTGAGGGGGGAAAATTGCAATGATTCTGGAAACAAGTTTTTAAAAGGTTAGGAGCCATTCTGTTTTAGTTTCATTTCAGATACRTAGCACTGAAATACATAAATTTGTTCTCAAGTGGTCTGTATCTGTACATCTGTAATGTGTTTGCAGTTAAAATTTTGATTCTGTTAATATGTCTTAATAAGTGGTTTTAAAAATTGCTCCATTTTATTTCAAGGTCCAGCCTGGAGAGGGAGACAAAGCTTCCCTTAATGATGTGAGATCTTTATCGGGAGGTGAACGTTCCTTCTCAACAGTTTGTTTCGTTCTTTCCCTGTGGTCCATTACTGAGTCTCCTTTCAGATGCTTAGATGAATTTGATGTCTACATGGTATAGTTTAAACTTACACTACATTTTCCATTCCAATTTGTATAAATTAGTGAAATAATTATTATTAGAATTTAAAACATTATGGTAACTGTAAATAATTAATACATATTAGGGAGTTTATTCACTTAGCTTAGTGGTTTTTTGAAGCTTGCTGTGTTTCTGAAGTTGCCAAGAGCTATGAGTATCTCTGTTAAGGGTCATGCTTAAACCTTATTTAAGCACAAAATTCATGAAATACAACTTTTGATTACTTCCTCMAGCTATTACAGTTATTATTCTCTTTATCACACATTGCCTCTATATATTGCTGTGACTATCCTAGGCCTAGCCCACGTTTGTTTTTTATTTTTGTTTTGAGATTTTTTTTTAAAAAAAAAAGCTAGTGTAGTGGTTGAGTTCAGCGTTGCTGCTCAGAAACTTGAAGGTAGATTAAGCCTTTTACTTTCATGTGGTACCTCTCAAAGACTGAAATGTAGAGTAATGAACAATAAGACCAGTGTCAGCTAAAACTGAGAAACCTCATCTTTGTACACAGCTTTCCTGGATAGGTGACTTTTTTTTTTTTTTTTTTTTTTTTTGCTTTCCCACTTCCTGCTAACCAGTATGGTATAGTTTGGGAGAAGAAAGGAGAATTAATTTCAGGAGATGAAAATAATAGTTTAGATGCCAGATTTTTTTTTCTTTTTAAATCTGGCCTTCAGTGTCTTTCCACTATCAGTGGACTAGTGACTGGGAATCATAAACCTAGAAAGAAAAAAGAGAATATACTTTATACGTAAAGAATTTTGAAGAGGAAAGAATGGCATCTAATCAAGTCAAGCAATCATTTTTTCAATGTATGTTAAAAGATTTTTTTTTTCTGTCATATATCAGTGACACAATCATAGAATCTACAGAACAAACTACCAAATCTTAAGCCTTTTCTTTTCTTCTTTTTTTTTTTTTTTTTTTTTTTCAGTTGCAAAAAAGTTTATTCATCTGTCTAGGAAAAAGATGGATACTCAGTTTTAGGTCTTGCAGAGATTTTTAACTCTCACTCTTTCAGGCTAGTAGGTGATTATTGTGTTATGTTCCAAATATACAGAGCTGTGTGGGCAGAAGAGGAACCACTATTCATATATTGAAAAAATATTAGCGTGTTTAGTCAGATGTCCTAGTCTGTAAGTTATCAGTACAGTTCATAAGTTCTGTAGCTACTTTGATTGTAATCCTGGAGACCCACCACAAGAGGACTCTGTCAGCATATTTGGAACAGAGATGCAGTTTCATGCATAACAGTGTATGGAAGCACAGCTTTGTTTAACCTCTACTTGTAATAGTATCCCATTCTACATATTTTAATACTATCTTATACATCTGTTTTAAGAAAAAAAAAAGCTGTATTAGGTTTTATGCAATCCTTTGATGCTTTCATGTAAAATTGAGGCAGGATTTTGTAGGAAACAATACTTTACTAGCATACTGTTCATTTACATAACTAGGTAAAAGATGCTACATGGGTATATTGGCAGGAAAAAAAAAGACTAAATTAAGTGTGTGTGATTATTCAGATAGAAGCTTTCCATGCATAGTGCATTATCTACTGAAGGAGTTTAAAGAATTTATTCCTAAACTTTTAGTCTGCATATTTCCTAGACTGTAGTTTTGGGCTTTTAGAATTTAACCATAATATTCTTCTGTCATAGTTTTTACAAGACTTCTCTTTAACAAAGTTTTACTGTATATGAATTGATTTTAGCAGGTTTTTCTATTAAGATACTTTTTGATTAATTTTTTTCTCAGGTAATTGCCTGACTGCACAATAGTAAAGTACACTATCAGTATTTTTAGCTGATAAATCTTATGTCTTTAGGACATGGTTAACAGAAGAATCGCAATGGATATGATGCTCAAGGTGGCTGACTCCCAGCGTCATCGACAGTTCATTTTGCTCACCCCRCAAAGTATGAGGTAATGACGTATTATATTTCCTAGTACAAGAAGTACAAGGAAGCTGTATTGCAAGAGGTATAACCTGAAAAAAGTAAATGTAAGGGGAAAGAAACTTTGCTATTTGCAGGGATAGAATATCAATAACTAAGCAGTTCATCACTGATTCTGGAATTTAATAGAAGATTTTTCACTCTTCCTTAGGAAGTGTCTCTTAGCATGGTAATTCAGGGGGATATGAATCAGATTATCATCTTTAGTGAATCAGCTTTTTGAGTTTTTTTTTTTGTTAACTGTTTAAGACTGAGTCTAGAAGCTTTTAGCCTAGTTGTTAATAACATCATCTTCCTCCCTCCTTTCAAAACTGACAAAAGATCCTGCATTTCTCCCCCCGTCTTTTTTTTTCTTAATACTACTGAACTTTTAAGGGGCTTATATTATTTGAGTAGACTTTAACTCACTAATCTAGAAGCTGGTAGCGTAGTCCTTTTTTCCTTGTTTTGATCAAGTAGTCCACAGTACTTAAACTTCCATATGATTCCCTGGTAAAACCATGCCCAGCTAAGGGGACAGTCACTGTCAAACCAAATGCATCCATCTGTTCTCTCTATCCTGATCTGCAGACGATAATTCACATCACCCAAGACCTTTTTTTCCTCATCTGACTAAACAGGAAGTTTAAGTAGCCTTTAAAATGAAGTTTATTTTATGTAACTGTCTTGCCTTGCTGAAATCTAAAGAGGTAGATGAGTTTTTTCGTTATGTGAGTGGAAATGCTTTTGTATAAATTTCTGAAACTTGTTGAATAGAGATATAGGAATTTCTTGAATGGTAACTGTTTAAAAGTTTAAATATTGAAATGTGTTACCATGTTGTTACCGTGTTGTCTGTGCAGTAATAATATGCAAACAGCGTAGCAGAAGCACAAGGGCAGTCTCAGTGAAAGTACTGTTAGGGCAATCAATGGAAAAGCTCTAACCTAGGACCTTGTACGTTTTAGTAACTATGTTTGTAGGTATGATGTGAGTGGTTATGCATGTATGAAGTGCATACTTTTTCAGGGTCTATAAGGCAGGTATCAACCATATTTGATAACTGTTTCATTTGCAGTTTTGTTTCAAAGTACTCTTTCTATAGTCTAATTGTTAGAAGTCATGTGACTGAAATCAGTTATCGTCTGTACCTCAAGCTTTTCACTTAAGTCTTGGTCTGGTTTAGTTCAACGAAGCCAAAACTTCACCCCGTTACTGTTTAAAAATGAAAAAAAAAGATGCAGTTATGTAAAGGCAAATACGTAATGAAAGAAATACTGAAATTTGTGTAGAGGAAACACTATTTAAATTATGTATACTTTATTTTTAGTTCTCTACCTACAAGTACCCTTATTCGAATCCTCCGACTGCAAGACCCTGAAAGAGGCCAAACAACATTGAATTTCCGAAATAGGAATGAAGAGGAGGAAAATCAATAAGTATATCTGTGTATGAATGTAACACAGTTTTAAGGATTGTTACAGTATAAATGTGTAATGATGTATACAAGGTTATTACTTGCTGTTGCTGGATAGGAGGACCTTTCATTAGATACCTTCAGGAAAAGAAAAGGTTCTTATTTTTTTTTTTTAAAACTGCTGTATGTATTTGTACAGACCAAGCATTTAAGCACAGTGTGTAAATTTAGTACACAGTTTTGATGAGAAAATCCCAAATGTTCAGCTGATTGATATTTTTAACTACCAGATATTAAGCTTTTAATTGTTCTGTTTTTCCTGAAAATATGCAATATATTTTGTATAAYTATAAAATTTTAATAAACTCTGAGAACTGACACTTGTAGTAATGCTTTAGTGTCCCTACACACTTAAAGATTGATCTTAAGATAATTTTGTCTAACTCTTGCTTTATTTGTTGAACATTCACTAATTAATACATGCAGTAAATGTGTTTTCATTTTTCCTGTGGAACCATAGCTATTCAACATAAATTATTACTTACAGTGTATATTTTCAGAATTAGAAAAGTGAGGAATTCATTTGCAGTGTGTTCTCTGGGTAGGGGGAAAATGTCTTGTCTTCCTTTCTAAAGAGTTTATAGAGAAGAGTTTGAGTGTCTTTGGACATGAGCTTACAAAAACTAGCAAACTCTGGTTTTATGAACTTAAATTCTTAACTTTAATTAAACCAAGCTCTTACACAATCTGGGTTTGCAGGTATAGGTTAAATCTGTAGATAATCATCACATTATAACAAACTGAAGTGACAAAAGCCTACTGAATTAGAGATGTTCAATATATAGGAAAGGAATAGAATAGAATTTTGAGAAATGATACATTGAGTTTTTTTTACAGCAGTGAAGGCTTTCTGTTTTTGATTTGGACTAAACTACAGTAAAGGCAGTTAAAATAAGTGACCTGTGCTTTATTAAAAAGTGCTAACACTTATTGGGGATGGAGGGAGAAAGAAAAAATAGATCTTTCAAATTGTTCCATATTAACTTTCTTCTCTCCTGTTCTTCTCCCTCCAGGAACTTGAAATTGTTGGGAGCTCTTCAAAAACAATCAATTTAAAGTTCAGCCATWAGACATATGCTTTCTTGAAATTGCAGGGTCATAAGAACAATTAAGATTTTTTTTTTTTTCTCAGAGAACAATTTGCAGTTTCTACAGTTACTTACCAAATAGCAATTCCTCAATAAAATTTCTTTACAGTTCAAGTTCTAAATTGACTTGATAGCTGCTGTTTTTTTTTTTGTTTGTTTTGTTTGTTTGTTTTGTTTCTTTTAAGCCACTGCATGGTGATATGTGTTAATGTTGTTTAGCTTTTACCCAAGCATGCATTAAGTTTTATAGATGTTCCTACAATACAGAAGTTAATGAAGAATTGAAAGAAACAAACTGGCACAGCTGTTTAATATCCTCCTGTAGCATGACTCTAGGGATTGCATTTAGTGACCTTTCAAAGACTTCAGATATTTACTTGCAAAAGGCTAGAGTAATGGACCAACAAACTTATAGCAGCCTTCCTGTGCCTAAGAGGAGGTTACAGAGACAAGCTTTTTACTGAAATGTATGGCAAGAGAACAAGAGACAGTGGTCATAAACTGAAGTGGGGAGGTTCAGAATGGATAAAGGGGGGAGGGAGGTGGAAGAGTTCATGATGATGATCACAGGTATTAGAATGGGTTGCCCGGAGAGGTTGTAGAATCTCTGTCCTTAGAGGTTTCAGGGTCTGAATTCAGGACTGCTCCTGCTTTGGGCAGGAAGCTGGACTAGAGACCTCTGGAAATTCCAACCAAACTAAATGATTCTGTAATCCTATGTTTTTGTAAAGTATATACTAAAGAAGCTTGCAACTTTTTTTAGGGTTATGTGAAATACTGGGGTGGAAGGCATGGCACCTACAAACATGGTAAAACTTTTCTGAAATGCAAAATTCAGTTCAGCTTGATTTTTTTTCTGGGAACTATTACATGATATTGAATCACATTTTGACTCATTTTTTTGGTGAAACTAGAATATATTTTGGAACCTTTTACAACATGAATTCATAGAATAACATAGTATTAGTTCCTCCTAATTTTGTTCAGTATTGAAGAAATAAAATAAGGAAGAGTGCAGAGGCAGGGGAGAAGTGTTTATCTTTGCTGATACTTTTATAGTTAGTTGTGCAGAGAGAACAGTTTAAGGAAAAATATTGCTTTCCTACTGGGCTAACACTTCAACTTTCTCCCAGGCTTTCTACAGATTGCTGGAATAAATCTTTCTTGAAATACTGGAGCAGTTAGCAGTGCTTCTTTTGATTTTTAGTTCGAATCATATGATGTATTTATTCTAATCTATCACTGTACTTAATGAAAGTGTGCCTGACTGTGATTATTATAAGCAACTATTTTCATGGTAGAGAGTACTTCCGAATAAACAATTATTGAAGCAGTTACTTGGATACATTTATTCTTGCAGTGATTTTTACTAAGGTCTCAAAGCTATCTTGTTCTTGGTACTTTAGATAAGGAGTTTGTTTATACCAGCAGAAACAATTGTGATCATGATGTTTCATTTGTGACTGAGCTGCTGGCCATTTTGGATGGCAATGGATTGCTTAATGCTGCATTAAAATAAATGGAGCCTATCCAGCTACATAAATTTGAGGTGCAGGGAAATGTAGAATGATGTGCTGCTTCTCTAATAAGCATATGTAAGTGAAAGGGCCATAAAATCCCAGGAATATCCAGCATCCTGTCTACATGTAGTAATTTTAAGCCTGAATTGAAACTTTGGACATATTTGCACCTAAAGCACCTAAAGTAGATATTCAGAAGTATATTGCTTTTTCAGAACATACCTTTAATTTACAGCTAAACATGCTAAACTAAAAATGTTATACTTAAGAATATTACTGTCTAGTTTAAGTAAAATTCTGGTAAAAAGAAATTTAAATCTTTTTTTCTCTCCCCCCCCCCCCAATTACCATGCTGAAGACATGAAGCAAGAATTAGAGGGAAAAGACAAAGGTTATAAATTTGCCTTTTTAAAATTCTTCCCTCAGTCTATTTTGGGAGCACCTGGCAAAATGTGTAGAACAGCTTTTAGATTTGAGAATACAGAGAATGACTAGATGTGTCATGTTTTATTGTCTTATTTTTAGGCAGTATAGCTGTCTAATTTCTTCATAAGGAAAGAAGAAATATCAAACATGCAACTGTAAAATATTCTCAGACTCTTTTTGTAATCCTGCTAGTAATTGACTTTGTAGCAACTGGGAAACCTGCTATAAGGAAGATTTTTATCTGCACTTCTGCCGTCTGCTAGTTCTCCCATGTCTTCCCAAGGCTGCACAAAACTTGTGCTTGCCACAGTATAAAGCAGGACTTGATAGATGTGCTGCATAGAGTTGTAGAGGAGGAAGATGAGTCTCTCAGCTGTCCCTTCTCAATAATCACACTTTATGAGTAATTTATCTATCAATAATGTCTTTTACAACCTGTCAGCTCATATTAAATATAAGGTAGTTTAATGTCATATGGTGAGAGGAAAGACATTAAAAGACCAAACTTCGGCCAAGCAAATAGATTGTATTTGACTTACAGCTAGCTTAAAAAGTTATGTAAGCATAGGTATAGTAGGTATACTGTTAAACCTTAGCATCAACATCTTGGAGGATAAACAGCTGCTCTGTTGGCAAATACAAGAACTACAACTATCAGTCTTGTATAATACGACTCTTCTAATGAGTGAATGCGAAGARATTTCTTCATGCTTTCATTTTTTAAAAAATACATATTTCCCAGTAGTACAGTGACAGATAACTGCAGGAGATTGAAATCTTTTTGGTTTTTGTATTTTTGTTTTTCTCTCTATTACCATGCTGAAGACATGAAATAAGAATTAGGGGAAAAGGTCAAATATTATAAATTTATTTTGGGACATATATTGCAATCTCTGTGGAAGCTTTTGAAAATTCAGGCAAAGATCAATACACTTTCAATAAAACTTTTGAACTTCCAATAAAACAATATTTTGAACATTATATATATATATATATTTATATATGCTTCTAATTAAAGGGAGCATTTTAGCAGGATTTGCGTGTTCATACTGCATTCCTCTGACATAGCTCTTTCCAGATTGAAGGGATGCAAATGAGGTAAGAATTAAGGCAAACCTAAAAGGCATGCAAATGAAGTACATTTATATCCACTGACAATACAAGCACACGTGTGGATCAGACTTGAGAACTGAGGACATCTTCCCCTCTGTCTGTCCAGTACTACTTTACAGCAGAATGGTGACATGATTTATAATAAACAGTTAACATTACCATGGGAATTCAGTGTCACTAACATTACTCAGTCTAGGAGACACAGAGCTAGCATCAGTAAAACATGAACAATAAATAATATAATTCACTGCAGCACAGGACTGCTGCACAGGCTTCAGAGGAATAGGGTTGTTATGAAATGACATTGCACACGTCACGTTGTGGCAGTTTATTTTTATAATATATACTTTTAAAATTCTTTAGCAAATGACATTCTCATGCACACAAGTGTTTCAAACACAAGAAGCAAGTCCATTGATAGGTAGTCCAAGCAAATTTGTGTGTGTGTGTGGAAATAGCTGCAAACTGAATGGAACATTTAAACTTCTGTGCAGTCTATGATGCATTGTACACAAGCTCATTTTTGAATGTCACACTGCAGGAGTAATACGATGGAAGGATCACTCTTTGCAGCTTCTTTAAATTCATCCAGTGTGATCTGGTCGTCTTTGTTCTTATCCATCTTACTGAAGATCTTGTCTACCCGTTGCTCAGGCGTCAGACCATCCTCGTTCATTTTCATCATTATCACAGTGCCCACCATTTTGTAGATGGCCTTTGGAAAGAAACCAAATAGAAAATTCAAAAAATAAAGTCCTAGATTTAATCAGTGCATTGATGTGATCAAATTTTGGAATCAAATTTCAGCAATCAAGTGGTTGCTAGTTTCCTTATGGATTTTTTCCTTTGGAATCTGATACCTGTTTACTTAAAATAAGGAAGAATAAGTGTTTTACTTTTTCCTTCAAATRCAGGCTTTAAAAAATTATTGCACTTTCCATACTGGAATAAATTTCTTTGTTCTTCATAGTGTGTTTCATAGTGTGGATCTACTGTAACCTGTTCTCTGGATCAACTGTTTATTTGGATTTAAGTCATCCCATTGAAATATTGTATATCAACTTGGAATAATACGCTTTAGAAGGCATCTTCTAGCAGTTTTCTATGTGTACATGTGAGCAAAACCTAGYATTAACCACAGATGATTTAGGTAAACTTTACTCTTTAACTATACTATGGCTATCTTAAATCGTAGTGTCTATCTGTAAGAGCTCACTTAAAATGCAGAGTGAATTTCTGCAATCATTTGAAGTTAATCTCCAGTAAGGTTGCAGATGCTTGAGCTACAAAACAGTAATTTCATGGGTGTCAAGTGATTTTCAGATTGGCTTTGTAAATCCTTTGCTGTACTGTACTTACAGTTAATGTGTTTATCAGAACACTAATTTACCGCCTCAATATTTAAAAGCTTATATGGACACGTGATCACTGCAATTCTCAGATTGCATCTCAATGACAATGCTAGTTTGCTTGTATTGCTTAGATGTGCATCCCTGAGATGAGTCTGTGTGTCATACCTTTCTAATGATACAATGCCTCTTGTGTATTTAAAATCTTTAGGTRTATAGCAACCAATTTTTTTCTAAAGAAATGTGTTGGTTTTGAGTGTCATATTGACCTCACCTCTATAATTTCCAGCATTTCCACTCTTGTAATTTTACCGTCACCATCCAAGTCATACATGTTGAAGGCCCAGTTTAATTTTTGCTCAAAGCTGCCTCTTGAGGTGATGGACAGTGCGCAGATGAACTCTCTGAAGTCGATGGTTCCATCTCCGTTCTTATCGAAGGTTCGGAAGGCGTGCTGGGCAAACTTCGAAGCATCTCCGTAGGGAAAGAACTGCGAAACGAAAAAATAAACAGAACCATGGGCAGCGCAAGGAAGCAAGCTGTGAATCTGCCTTCAAAATACTGAAGTGAGGCACTTATGCGGAGCTGCTGGTGGGCTTTGTGTGAACTGAAAATACATAATTTTAATCTTTAGCAACAATTAAAAGTGTAGTAACGGTATTAAACGTTATTTCTACAAAAACCTATCAGTTTACAGCAAGCAATAGTATGGATATCTTTCATGCTAGAAGTATGTTCTCCAAAACTAATTAAACTAGATGAACCTTAAAATGAAGTTCGGTACAAGTGAGAGATTGTACCTAATAACAGTGAGATATAACAACAATAAATATTGTACAAAACCTGGGGGTTGCATTTCCTATTTTCACAGAMATTTTCAGAGGAAATCTGATTTGTGGAAAAAATTCTATGTTTCAGTACTGAAAACTGAATTCAGTGATATAAATTCAACCCCACCATTAGATTATGGCATCTTAAAAGATAAGCAAAGCTCCCCCATCATCCTGGGCATTCTTGTGCAGTCCGTTTCGTGGCCTGTGCTCCTTGAAGTATGCAGCTCCTGACACAAAACAAACCGGGATGACCGAATTCTGCTCAATGCTAGAGACAGTGCCCAAAATGCTGCTTGGGCTAGCAGCACATTATGGAGCCAGCGCTCTGGGAGTCAGAGCCAGATTTAGGATCATTTTTGCCTGCCCTACTCTGCACGTTGAACAACRTTGCAGTGGCTGCTTGAAACGAGAAACTCATTCTGAGGCGCTATTAAATTTACAACTGTTTTTATGTGCTGCCTTCTATTCTCTGACTACAAAACACAGCAACTAAGGTAAATTTTTAACAGTTTTTTTTTCCCTGCTTGGGAGCAACCAGCCCTTGGATTGCTGCAGCCAAGCGGCTATGTGGGCTTTGTGTTATATAACTATTAAAAGAAAGATCCACACATACCTTAAAAAAAAATCAGGAACATATGTTCTCTTCTGCCAGTGTACATAATACAAGTACATAAGATGAAAATTGAGATTCAACTAAACAATATGGAGCTGTGCTATTCATGTTTAATATTCATTATCTGAGAACATGGCAATTGATTGTAGCATAATAAAATATTTTAAATGATGATAACATGTAGGTGTTATTTTTTTTCCTCTTCTCCTCCAAAAATTTATTATTTAAAGCATCTTTGAGATAGTAGTTGCTTTTTCTGTGGCCTGGATTCAAAAGAACRTATTTAAAAAAGGGAGTTTTAAGCTGAGGTTCCATTAGAGTAAAGGACATTCAAATGCAGTTCATAATTATGTTTCTTTGTTTCCAGCACAATTTAATGGGAGATTTTGATATTCCCAAAATATAAATGTGCACTACTGCCAATCTGAGAGCCATGTCTTTTTTTTTTCCACCCAAATCTTTTAAGTAAGTAAGTATTGCATTTAATAATAACACATAAATTTGAAGCAAAGACTTAAATAGCAGCCTAAGGAATGCATCTACATTTTACACTTCCCTGTTTCTCAGTCTGGAGCTTTAACTGCAAACTCTTTCTTGCTGTGGTCAACTATGAAAGCAGTTGACCAACATATTTAAAGATTTCATAATAGGTATTACAGCACATACAGAAATGGGCTGTGCTAAT
>NW_028186511.1:340501-408150 GCF_003343005.1 Rhea americana | reverse complement strand
CACACACACACACACACACACACACACACACACGTAAAACATGGCAAGCGAGGGAGGGCATTTTGATCTGCCACCTCTGCTTTTCTTTTGAGGAGGCCAAATGACCTTTTGGATACTGTGCTCCCTAAAAAAAGGTGCACAACAACTTGCAACAAAATCATGGCCAGTAAAGTCATTGCCACAAAGGTCACATCAGGAGCTGCTGTTGCACTGACTAAGAGTTCCCAACCTGCACGTTTTCTCTAAAGTTCTTCCTTGCTCTAATAGTGATTTTTTCAGCCACAATTCTGAGTAACCTTTATGTTCCTGTGCAGGTATAATTGCTATACCATCTTTTCCTTGGCTCAGTAGAATTATAGTGGCTATAAAATCTTCCTCTTCCCCCTCTAAAGAGAGCAGCTAAGATTAAATTTTGTCCACTTCCATCAATTCAGAGTAGTGCCCTGGTGTGTAGTAACCCTCTAGAGGAGTACAAATCCCTTTATTATCCATTCTGCAGAATCCAAAACCAGAAGGGGATCAGATATGCTCCTCTCACTTCCCAAGCAGCTTTTCAGGAAGAGACGGATCATGGCTGAGAGAAAGATATATAYTCCTTTCAGGGGTATTTTGACCAGATTAATACCACTATTAAAGTTGCTGTCTTTTTTCTCATTTGAGTTTTTATGGGTYAGGCATCCAACCTCTAGGACTACCCTCTTTCTGCAATCGCTGGAGAGTCCTTTAGTATTGTCTCCTTCAAAAAATGCACTTTATGTGACTGTCCTCAAGTCAACCTACATTTCTTTTTTGATAATCTGAACTGATGGAGCTGTAAGTACCTGGAGGTACTGATGTGGCTCTTTTTTTGTACTTTCTACTTTTTGACCTTTTAAAATTTTTGGACTCTGGAATACTAAGTATGATTGAGCTCACTAACATATGCAAAGACATAGATTCATGACTRAATTAACTGCAACTACCAGCTCTCGCTGGGTTGCTTTTCTATTGAAAATCTTAATCTTTTGTAAAACCAAACTGCCCTATAAAAGAGAAGGCGCTTTGGACTTAGAATTCTACATTTGGCTGTATTAGAACAGAAGTATTTGAATGATATCCAAACTTTGAATGTTATTTGAAGGTTATCAAAACTGTGCTCACTGCTTTCTCTTATCATCTTACCGCTCARCTGCAGATGTTAGCACAGAGACTATTTAATTTTTTGTGTGTGTGTGTGCGCGCGCGCGCGCGCATGTGTGTGTCTAAATATATATACACTTCTCCAGATTTCTCCAGGTCACTGATAGAAAGTTTAGAAGCATCTCTTGTACTTTGCAACTTGTCAGGGATTCTACTAGCTCCTCGTTTTTATTTCTGGAGAACTTAATGGTGGCTCAAAGCCAAAAAGAYAGTTAGGACAGTCACTTGAATTTTAAATCTGAACTGATCACTACCCTGTGGTAGACAGGTTATGAAACAACACACTTCAAAATTGTATGGTCTTCCAAATGGTTTGGTTAAGAGCCCTCATTGTCACTGAAGATGTTGCCCAACGTTGCAGATCACTGTYGCTTTGCAGCCTCTGCAACAGAAAGTCAAGCAGCTAGAGGGAAACGGGATCTTCCATTTTGCTGTCCAGAGAACCAAAACTCATTCAGATGTTATTTTCCCATGGGCCAGACTGTGAAGTAGGGGAACCAAAGTATAAACAAAGTAGGGGAACCAAAGAATGAAAATGCAAGGAAGAATTTCACCTACAAAAATGACTAGGAAGTGGCAGTTGTTCRGAAATACCAAGAGCCAAAGAACCAAGGGAGGGTTTAGGAGGAGCCAGAGTCTGGAGGTACCAAAGGCCATTTCCAAATTATTCTTGGGCAAGCATGAATGTGTCATTACTTCTCTCATTATGGTAACATAAACAAGCTGTGTCTCTCTCCTACATCAGTCTTATAGCAGTAACCTCATATAATAGAGGGAAGAAAAATATTATACTGATTTTTTAATCACATACAAACCAATGATTTTTTTTTCCCTGTTGAGCTGAGAAAGCAGTATCACTTTCAGAGCTAAGCCTTGGCATTAGCAACCATATCAGGTGAATGAATAGAATCGATGTCTTTTTTATTTTTTTCCTTTTGTCTCCCTCTAGGGACCAAATACAGTAAAAGGTCCTTCAGGGAATGAAGGTGCGCTTCTCTAGATGATGCTCTTCTCTGCTCTGTGCCTCCTATTATTTTTATCTCAGAACAAGTAAAAAATATATCAAAACTTGTTTAAAATTTTACTTGAAGGCTTCCATTGTCTGGTTTTGAACTGATTCATAAATAAGAAATGGACTAAAAATAAWACCAATTACAGAGCAGAAGAGGCCAGCTTTGATAAAACATTAGTTTACCCTTAAAATACAGTGAGGCCTTAGGAAGGCAAAAGGCCTGTTTTCCATAAAGGCACAGGCTGTTTCCTGCTTCAAAACTCATCTGAGAYGAGGGAAAACGTAAGACGATGATCACTGGAAGACAAACACCCGTTTCGGCAGGTGGAATATGATGATGGTTTAATCCACCTCATCCAGCGCTCCAGCATGGGCTGGGTGGGCGCTTTAAAAACAAGCAGAGAAACACTACTAGGATTTTAAGAGGTCTACTGAAGCGGGGCAATTCAGTGCGTTTTTCAGCCTCCTCTGGAAACCCTTGCCCAGGTGACCAACTTACATATTAAAACAACCAGCTCCCTTCTGCTGCCRTGGTACTACTGAAAAGTGCCCTTGCTGTACTCATCAGCACTGTGTCCTGCCTCTCCTCTCCTGTCAAAACAACCAAGGCAAACCATACCTGTCTGGGCTTTTTTACAGCGGTCAGTTCCACGGGTGCCTAAGCACCGGTCATTTCTTTGTTTCTGCCTATCCACTCTCAGCTCTTCCCTAGGCTGTGCTTTTTCTGAGCAGTTAGATTAAGAAGTCACTTACCAGCCAAATTGCTGGTGTGCGAGGAATGTATTACCTCTGTAAGTAACCGGCAACTAGAGAGCAAAAAGCAGGGGGAAAAGAATTGYTACCATATTCTGGAAAAGAAAATGTCTTGGGGAGTCCTACCGCCCACAACGGGTCTTGCAGGTCTTTCTGGCTGTCTTACGCTTTTTCAAAAGGCAGTGGAATAAGACTATTTATCAAACAGCTTTAACAAGCTGTACTTCACTTAGGTCTTAGGAAAAAAGAACAAACATCTGGAGCACTTGGCTGCAGAGCTATGAGGCCTCTGTTACCTTCGAAGAGACAGTGGTCCCTGACAACTTTGTACTTCTCTTCASCTCACCTTTGGGAGGGAGTTATTAAAAAGCTCACATAATTCTGATGACTAAAGCATTAACTTATACCAAAGCAATACCAAAAGAACACTCTTCTCCAAATTCCCTGGGAACAGCAGTCCAGAAAAGAAGGGTCTTTCCTTCACACTCAGTGGAGAGGCCCTATGGACAGGCCTGAAAGACGTTCTATTTATCAGGCATTGTTTTATCATATCTAAAATACATTTCTATTAAAAGAGAACCTATATTATAAAATGGAGAAAACTGGAATTACAATAGCATACAGAAATCTGAACATGCTGCCTAAATATACCCAGATGGCCCTTTGGCCACACTGATCGGAGGTAACAGCATGGGGGTGCAGAGTTACAGTATAGAAAAGCAGAAGGCAGAACTGGAGGTTATATATGGATAGTGTCCCAGGCTTGCAGAAGACAGAGGAAGCAGCTTCAGATTCTCCCAGGAACCAAAACGACACGTTACTTCTTCAAACRGTGAAAATTAGCACTTTGAGAATCAGAGAGTTTGGCTTCTGGCAGAAGSTCAAGCCAATATTTTTTTTCATAACAACTGTTTTAAATTTGACCCAGCCATTGCAGCACTGGTCAAGCTCCATCTTACAGATCACCAGAAATGAGAAGCCCTTTGAAGTGTAATCAGTCAACAGCTACAAGAGCTGCAGTCTACAGGCTCTTCTGCAGAGGGACAGAATTTCAGAGTTCAGATTTTATCACTAGCTTTGTATGTCAGTGTTACCATTTAAAGCTCAATCAGATAAACAATCTCCCGTTCTGCACAACCACAGCTTTAACTCCGTTTGGAACTACAGTACATGAATGTTATGGATATTTCCATCATGAGATAAAGCTGTGGCAGTACTTTGGTCCCTGAGGGGGATGTTTGCAATGATCCTGGAGCTTTGCAGTCAAGCTCTTCAAGAGGACAAAGCTCCGGGTTTCTGCCAGCCCTTGCAGGTGTAAACACGGAGTCCACAAAACAAGAAGAAAGATTACTTTTAATTCCTTCCTCTGGAGAAAATAATTGTAACAAGAGATCTGTACTCTTCTATTTCATGCATTAAGGCAGGATTCCTGGAAGAGATTTATGAGCTCAGATTGTTCAGATCCTTAGGGAAGGTCAGGCCTGCTGTGGCCCCGGGGTGAACSAGGGTGTTGTAGCCTCCACTTGACAGCACCTTTTTGTGCAAAATTGAAAACTAATGTAACAAGAGCATAACTAGAGCAACAAAAGAAGATGCAGCAGAAAAAGGAATGTTCCCTTTCATAAACCACAATCCAATACCTTTGCCCTTCTTCTGGAAGAGATTTAACTACCTTGAGAATACACAGCTCAAGGGCAGGCATCAGGACAGACACACCTTTAAAACAGACAGAGACTCACTTTAAAGACTTCCAGAGAATGCAAGAAATAAGAATTGGTAAGGCACAGTGTGCCATTCTTACTCATGTTGAGTCTCACCTTATTCTCCACAGTAATGTAAGTGAAGCGAGCGGCTGTGACCTCCTCCATGCCCATGGCTGGAGTGGAGGGGCCTGGCACAGAGAGCAGCCCTCCGAGGGCAGGAAGCACCACAAGGGAGGCAGACCAGCAGGACTGGGCTGTGCAGCAGCAACGAGGGCGAGGTGGGGAAACCACAGGTCTGTCATGGTGTCGGTACCGGGCATCACCCGTTAGTTCATGGAGAGAGAGGGAAARCTCCTCCAAAGAGCAACGTGAAGCAGTCAAATTAGGTTTCTGCCCTGACCCACGCTTCAGAGAAACTTCTATCTTGACTGAGTGTAGCAGCAGCAGAGGAATAATTAAGCTTACATTATTTTAATTGAAAAAATCTTCCCAGTCCTAGAAAGGCTTCTAGGCCTTACTGCCAGTCTCAAACTACGCCTTTTCCTAGCTATCTTCTATAAATATTTGGTTGAACAAGTGTTTTCACTGCCTGCCTACAAAATAGGTTTTCAAAAATCCCAAGAGAAGGATAATACAATATACTTCCCCTGCTTAAAGGTCTCAGCTTGCATGTGGAAATCCTGGGCTCACTTCCTTCCACTGTCTCAGATGAACTGAACCAGCAGTTCAGGAGCTTGCTCTGGCTATAGCACATTATAAATCACGGAATTAAGAGTTTCTAGATGGGAATAGCTAGCATGAACTAACATTAAAGAGATCAGAAAGTAAGCAAATCTTTTTTAACAAATTAGTGCCTGAGGAACTCATTTAAGAGACAGAAGATTTGGATTTTAGCCTTTCTCCAGTAAATATATTTTAAAATCTGCTTTAAATCAGGTAGTTTTCACAATTCCCCTGTCCTCCCATCTGCATCTTGAATGCAATGATACTGAACACAATACGTATCAATAACAAGGTGGACAAATGCAAATACTCTTATTACCTCAGTTGGCTTTGAATTGGATATATGGTAGTGCTAGATTTGAAAGCATTTCCTTACTGTTTTTCAGTTCTGTAAAAGGTTTTCCTCAGTTACTATTCATTGGATGAGATCTTTAATGAACTGGAACATATCCAGATGCTGTTTCTCAAAGGTATTTAGCCAATCAAGGCAAAATCCACAAAGGGACAGGGGTGATGATGGGTACTGAGCAATCTCCTATGTAGCCCCAGTGCTCAGGTGTTCTAGTGCCCTAAGGCACTCACATGTTTGCTAAAGATTTCCAAGGCTTTTCCTCAAACAACTCTGCTGTCTAGACTTTGGGGTCCTGCTCCCAGAGGCAATTGCCCAAACCTTACTACTCCTAAGTCTGTCTGTGGATGCTTTTAAATTAAAGGCATTTAGATGCCTAATAACCACTGAGGATTTGAGTTTCCGAGCTTTCTGAGGCAGAACTTGATTGCAAAACTGATAGGCATTGAAAGTGCACTAAAGAATTTGGCTCCATGGAAGCAGAAGTAATCCCAGAAGCTATGTAGGCTTCCATTAACATTTTAATCAAATGTTAAGTGATTTTGATCCCAGAGATGTAGATGTTCCTGTCCCATTCTCTGCACTCAGCCACAGAATAGCACACCAGCAGACATACCCATATGTCTAGATCTCATGCCTTTAAAAGGGCTGCAGCTGTTTTGTTCATATGCATGGAAAATCAAGCAAGGGTTACATTGATTTAATTTCATTATTGAAATTCCAGRGGGTGGAATTGGAACATGTCTCCAAATTGTACTAGGGGATGGGATGCTCCCATGTGACTGACAGCACCAGAAACAAATCCAGACATGATGTTCAGATCTGTGGTACGGATGTGATCCCCTTGTCTGCCTTTCTCCTACCCTCTTTTCCTCCCCACCTTGTAGAATGATTCTATTTGGCAGAGAATTTCTAGTGAAAAGTCTAAAAGCTCTTGCAATAACCACTCTGTTATGGGTCTGAGTTTAATGGGGAGAAGCTACAGGGCTCCCCCTTCATATGAGCTGAGGCAAGTCCAGCGACGGTGCTGATGGGGGATCTGGGTCCCTGTCATGCTGGAGGTAAAGACATGTGCAGGTTGGGTTGGTTCTGTGGGTTAATGATACTTGTAAAGATTGCCCAGAATAGTAGCARGTTTTTGTGGAAAACATTTCAAACCAGAGTCTACCACCTAAGAGTAACATTTCCTTATATGTATTAACARGACAGCTTAAAATTTTCTTTTGCTAAGCTATTTCTACTCTGCAAACAAAGCTGAAAACATAGCCCTCTAGCAAGCTCTGTTAATGATTATTGAATTGTATTCCGTCTGCCTTCCTAAATACAAATAAATAGATAAAAATGGAGCTACTGTGTTTGTCACCTTTTGAAATTCCAGATCAATGTATTACTTTTAGGCACCAATGTAACCCAAGAAAAAGAAATATTATCAAAGCAGCTGAGGATATTTATTCTCGTTCATATGTAAGGCTGCAGCTTCTGTTGATGGAATATTCARTAAGACAACTGCATTTCTGAAGATGCACTTTTTCTTGCATGTTAAGTTCATGCAGTTCAGCTGTACTGCTGGAAAATGCCAGTTCAGAAGACAGATTCATTTTTGTGTTCCTCTTATTTCAGCCTTTACTGGGAGCAAAACAGGGACTGACTTCCTCCCCCATTCAACCTTGGAATGTTTATTAACTTCTCCAGCTTATCATACATGTATCAGAGCATTTCACACTCCAAATATATGAGTCCTGCTAGGTATTTGGGAGAAAGGAGGCCATTTTTTGGCTTGACTCTACCCTTTCTATAGTACTTCATATACTCAAAATGTCCAGTGCTGATCCAGCGGACAACTGCAGGGTCTGCGCACGCAGTACCACAATCCGGTACCATGGGTCTGCATGGCTGTTACTGACCAGATTCCTTTTGAGGTTTACAATCATGGTCTTCTCGGCAGCCAGCCAAAAATAAAGAGACGTATTATGTTTTGCTGAGTATCATGGAAGAGATTACYCCACAGGATTACAAGAGATCAGTACACATGAATCTGGGTTTCAGGCTGACAGGATATGGACCTGAACCTTTCAGCACTGACAMAATTCAGTGCTATTGCTGCACAGCAGAAAGCAGCAAGGTGTTTTCTGCAGCAAAGCAAACAAAAAGAGACATCAGAGATAAAACAGTGGTTCCAGTGTAGGATAGATTAAAAAAAATGAGAAATGGATCTCAGAAAAGGACATGAGGAGAATAAAATACTGTCAAAAAGATGCTTTTTGAGATGAGCAGTTAGGAAAAGCTGAAAAAATTTTCCTTATTTCTTATGACTGACTTCAAAAATGTCCTTATACACAAGCATAAATTTTCCTATCCCTCAGAGTATAGGACCACAGGCCTTTTCTAAGGCCCACAGCTAATTTCTAAGTATTTTTGTAGTATAAGATCTTGCTACTAGAAATATCCAGGCTAAAAATCTGCCCCAGGAAGGCACGTTTGCCCTCCAGCTGGACAGAGGGTCTCACGGCAGCATCCACAGCTKTGTGTCTCCAAAGCCAACAAGTTTCAACAGTAGCTGAGGGTTGGGGTGGAGAAAGTCACTGAGCCTCTGTATGATTTCAAGTACCACCAAATGCTAGAGTCTAAACRATTTCTCAGATCCAGGCCTCAGTTCTCCTTGTGTAAATTGGTGATATGTCCCCACCTGAGAGGCACACTGTGAGGATAAACACAATAAAATATTGCTGTTATTTCAGATACTATAGCAGTGGGAGTCATGTAACTAGCAAAAACTGGTGAGAATTGCCAAAACTCATGAATGTTTACTGCTTATATCTCTATTCAGTAGCTTTAATGTTGTGAACACATATATATGCATAGACACATGAAGAGGCTTATAAACAGCTGTTAGTCCTTCACAGAGAAAAAAAATACTTAAAAGAGCCAAGAWATCTAATTTCCCCACTTCAGTGGGAAAATTCACAACTTGTACAGGTGGAAGCAATACCAGAGACATACCTGTGTCTTTCTCAGACCTCCAAAGACGGGGACTAGCTCTCACATTATTACTGCAATTGGCTTAAGTCACCTGGTTTTGAAGAAGTTTTGAGCCACGGCAGAAATACTTGGTCGAAGCGTTTGGAGAAGACATGTATGAGAATTCAGGAACTGACCCTGGATTATCAATACCAGTTCCCTGCAGAGTGTGAGATGAGGTCAGGCTAAGAGATCAGAGGACAGGCAAACAGCCTCGTGCACCAAAGGACTTGACAGAGCAAGGCTCACTCTAAAAAAATCACAACCTATAGCCAGCATATGCTAAGGGGTTAGAAGAAGAGGGACAAGAAAAGACAGATCATGCTTCCTAACCTCAAACATCCACCTGGCAGGGTCTGCCTCTAGAAGAACTTTCAACCTGAAGAGTTAATCTCTATATTCACATTTGTAGAGAATTAGTCATTAACTAGCAGGAAATGAATTGATTTTCAATCTCAGCTTTTTTCTGATTAGATTTGGACAAGGAGAAACTTAATTGAACTGTGGTAGTGCTATAGGTCAATACACTAGCAGATTACCCACTAGCAGTTATTACCCAGTGCTAACAAAAAATCTTGAGAGAGAATCATCATAAAAACAATTAGTATTACTAGTACATTACACCAGGACTAGGGCTGATTAAATGTTATTTCTCTTTAATCTTCCCTAAGCRGCAACAGCACTGGAACACTTTGTTTATTTTAAGTTTGGCACAGTCTTCCTCTACCCCAAGGTCACTGATAGCACAGGGCTGTAACAATGTCAGGATCCTGTGGGGCTGTAGCTATGCCCCAGCCCAATTACAACATCCTTTTCTTTGACACCATGTTATCTCCTTAGGAATCTGGGAACATACCAGATGGAGKATACACTGATCTGGGACAGTTCTTTCTTTTTTTTTCTTTCTTTTTTTTCTTTTTTTTTTCCTTTAAAGATCATCTGGCCCCCTTTTAATTCTGAAAAAGGCTTTATCTTCCCAGTGAGTTTTGGCCCTGAAGGTTCAGAGTGYTAACTTGAATGCTGCGCCTGCTGTGTTGTCAAAGTCCTTAGTGCAAATTTCCCAAAGAAATAAGACTGTAGAAGCATGAATAAATGTTATTTCTAGCCAAAAGGGGATCTGAAACACAAGTCACAGAAGTCTAACATAATCATTTTATGAATGGATAGGTGAAACTGCAAAAAAGATTCTTGTGTCTAAAATAGCTGATTGCCTCAAGAACTTTAAGTAATACATCCTCCTAAAATTCTTATACAGCTTGGAGTTATTAAAGCCCAGTACTGCAGAAGGGGAACTACAGTAAAAAAGGAAAATAGCTGGGAAGCCTGTAGCTGAGAATATCAGAGAGCTGAGGATCTGAACCTCGAGATCCCAAGCCTTGAATAAAGCTCACACCACAGCACTGTTTCCAAGTGTCATTCCGTGAGTGCTAGCTACAAAATCAGTGATTGAGGCCCTTTGCTTGATACTGAATGCAAAAGACTGGTAATTCAAGAGTTACTAACAAAGAGCATTATCTTCTGGGGAGAACTACCAATTTTCTTACAAGCACACTCGCTACAATGAGTTGGGAATTGGTGGATTTGAGTATCTTCCCTAGCTCATATAACCTTTGGTAGCAGAGCAGTCTGTAAACCTTTCAATCCGGGGAAGCAAATTACAACCTGAAGTCAGGAAAGACCAAAGGAGTGGGGAAAGATGAAAGCGGTATGATACTATGAGCACCAGGCAAGAACCTGGTCTGTAGAGAAAGGCATCAGGCAGCAAAAGACAGAAAATGGAAAGGGCCGAACACCCAGTAAACCAGCGTGCCCTGCCATCACAGGCTAAAAAAGGAAGCCCCAGCTTGGACCTCCAGACACACACACCTAGCATAGGCCCCAACACAGGTAGATCCCAAACAGACCATAAGCTTAATAACTGGACTATAGGCACAGTCCCTAGGTCAGTTAGTGCACAGCTGTTACGTGCACACATCKTTGTTCCTCCATACTCAACCAAATCTAGGAGATGGACTGTGAATGGTTATTTTTTGTTTTCTACTCAAAACCTATAAAAATGCCTAAAAAAACCTTAAGGGTTGCTTAGAATTAATTACACAAAAGAACCCACTTAGGAACCCACATGGACAAATCCTGACACCTCTTTGCTTGGAGAACCTGGAACACCTATCCTTTCTCATGTGGCCCTGGCACACAACCCACACCTCATGAGAGCTGACAATAGGATATAATAAGGAGTAAGTTTCCAAAGAAGAATAAAAGGGAGAAGGGGGGGGAGGCAAAGGAAAGGACCCCAAAGAGGTCCTGAGAGGCAAAAAGGATGGTGGCAATAGTATTTCTATTAGTACAACAGATAAAGGGCTGCTGTTCAATGACTTGGCAACATCCTTTTTCCCCTTAGCCTGAGGCATTTCCTATTGACTTTTACTTTCAGTACTGAGTTTGAAAGCAATCCAACAATCCACAGAGGAACTGTCCTAAAATGAWGTTTCCAATCACTTCAAATTGGAAATAGGCCCACATTTCTAACTGCTGCAAGACCTATCTCAAAGCCTTTCTTTTGTAATGACGCTGCAGGCAGCTATGTTTTCAGGTTTCCTTCTGAACATTTTGTACAGTCCTACTTAGGAGATTCATCCATCTGTAAGCCTTCCAGTTCTGTTCTTACATGGGCCAGTAACAAAAAAAGACTTTTAACACAGTTTTAAAATTTCAGCTTTTCAAGATAATGCAGTTTCTTCCACATCTAGGCCATCTCTTAAAAAAYACAAACCTTTTAAAAGAGTATTGTCAAGACTTATAGGTCTAGCTCTATACAAAATCTTTGAAATACCAGCATTCTCTTGCAAAGGATCATTTATGTCTTGTGAAGGATTGCATCAACAGAGTGGACTAAATAATTTCTTGCTTAGGAAAAGTATCTTGGAAGACATCAATATTAAGCTCATTGATGTTAAAAAAAGAATGATTTTATTTGTTTTGTGAAGTGTTGTGCACACTTGTGGTTCCATGTGAATAACAATACCATTACTGTTGTTGTTTGTAGTAATTTTAGGAATTTTGCCTGAGTAGTATTTGAGTAACAACTAGGGCATGACACAGATCAAGAGAGAAGGAAGAGGAAAAGTCAGTGCAAGGAGCCTGGAAGACTTTTCTTTCCAGTCTGAATTCAATGGACTTTCCTAAGGATAGGAAAGGAGAAGAGAATGACAAAGACCATTGTGTTAACTTTTGGGAATTAAGTAGACATATGGGCAAGTCTACAATGAACAACTGGTCCCCAAACAGTGACAGCTCTTGGGTACATTGCTCCCTGGTCTATTAGCCGTAATCAACCCCCAAGGGCAAAGGACCTTGAGCAAAGGCTTTCAAGAGGATGAATGTAAGGTTAGGGGAGGGGAATGCATCTTGGGGGGATGCAGACTTCTGTGAGATTAACTTCAATGAACCAGCTGTACAGAGGGGGGAAATTATCCCACAGATTCTGTTTCCTCAGTACTGTAACTTTGTATTATCACGTTCCACAGGTGTTCTATGGTTTTAGCCACTCTTCCAGGTATCAGACAGGACCACAAGGGCCTACTTTAGAGAAATCTGTAAACACATTAGTACAAACTGGAGCATGCAGTTTGTTGGTTAAAAGTATTGAAATTAAGAGGCAGGGTTGCCCTTCTCTCCTGCATCTGCCTGCTGGATGACAGAGTAATGGAGTGATGTTCTTGAGGTACTCAAATCCTTCATCACATTGTATCTTTGAATTTCAGCTCCTTTTTGCCGTCAAAAAATGACCATCCCACACATACGGGAATGAAGCAGAAAGCTATAATGCACAGTCTCTTTTGTTACAGATAAATTAACCAGATGAGTTTACTGTCTGCTGGGTCCCTTTAAGATCTTATTCATATACTTCATATTTGACTTCACCATAATGTCTGAAGTTTCAATAACATAATTTAGGATTCAGCTGAAAAGGAGACACAATAAAAGGCACTTATGCAATGCACTTCCCTGATGTTGATTCCTTGATGCTTCATTTATCACATGGACTTAGTGTAGTTACATGTTCTCCTTCYGATTAAATTACTCTCTGTGCACCAGAAAAGCTGAAGATCTCCATAGCACTCTAGCTGCACATAAAATTCTGAGAATGATAAATGCAAAACTGATGTCTTCAGTATAGTAGTGAATGAAATTTTGTTTCAAAATCAGATCCATATGAATTTTTCCCCTCAGCTACAAAAATTCTGTAAGAACTGGAAACTCCAACTAAAATCACTCACAAGGAGCAAAATACAAGACAATTTATAGACAAGGTAAAGTATATCTAGAAGTACATATCAAAATCAAAGTTTCTTAATAATAAATATTACTTAAAAAATATGCTTGAAAACATAGACCGATGYAATTTGAACTGCCCAGCAGTAGCTCACACTGTGGGAAAAAACTTGCTTTTCCACACTGAGTAATGGATATGAGTAATACATTTGACGTTTTCCTCAAAATATTCTGGTAAACGTTAAAAAAAAAATAAGTTGTAGGCTTTCTTGAATAAACAGTAACAGCTACTCAGTCCTTAGCAAACATACAATAATATGTTAACAACAAGAATAGCAAAAAATGGTTCAGTTTTAGAGTGGGAATTGGAAGGAAGATCCACGGTTTTGTATAAATTGGCTCATTTTACCTAATGAGAGCAGCAGATCCCAGAGTCAATAGAGATGAATAAAAATACCCTATAGACATTAATGGTAGAACAATAACATGATCAAACCATTATCCTGCCAACTGTTTGCCAGAAGAATGATGGTTTATGCTTGCCAAGAGAGATCCTTCCAGGATCATTGTTCCTGGTGATGTCAATTCCCCAAATGCCCCTTTACAGCTAGGTGATACAGCCAAATTCCTGACGTCCTCAAGTCCCCTCAAATCTCCTCAATGAACTGACTGCATTTAATGCTCTGTAGGGATTAATTACTTCTACAGGAATAGTAATCCCAAGTATTTCACACATACGTGATAGACTCACATTTTATACCAGAAATATTTAGATGAAAAAGTGAGATAATTCTAGTAAAGTGTTAAATTCTCAAATTAAAATTCCAAACCAATATGAGAATAATACAACAAAGCTTCATCTTGATCAGCTGCCATTAACACAGAAGTAACAAGTAGGCATCTTCTCCRGCATGTGGCCTTTTCTGAATATGTCCTCCTATTGCATTCCTTCTTCCASACATTTCTGGCTTAGAGAGTATTCATGACGGCCAAAGCTTTGTCAAGCCTCTAAAGACTTTAGAAATAATCTATTAGAGGCATTCAGTGAACAGACATTGTGTTAAGGGATCTATCTCTAGAATGCAACTGGCTTTCACAGGGGACTACACATGGCATTTTATTTAATACATATGACAGAGCTGGCTTTTTGTCAGTTTTGCAGTTCACGTTCTCTTAAAAATAGGACAAAAAAGTCCTTCTCATACCTTGAGATTTTTTAGAGAGGTGGCAGCATCTTCCTAAACAAGGTTGCAATCAGCTTTCCTTGTATCTCAAATTTCTTTGCAGATTTCCTCAGTCACAGCCAAATATCTAAGGATGATAAAACTATCCAGATAGACTTTCAGCAAACTAGTCAGGGAATTCAGTCTCTGAAGCTGTTAAAAAGTACAGGCTGATGAAGAAAAACAAGAGAATTGTATGGAGTCCCTGTAAAACACTAGGACAGAAGAAACTTTAAATATGCTTCAGAAAAGAAATATCTAAAGGAAAAAAAAATGCAGCAGTTGGGAGTGCTAGGCTCTGATCTAGAGTCAGCTGGCACATACAAGCCTAGCATTTGAACCTGCACCTGGGACAGAGCTCACAGGGTCTTGAGTCCACCTGCCAGGGTAGGTTTGGCAGTGTCATCTGACAAGACCCTAGGCAGAGGCCAGCACCATGAGACAACTCACAACACAGATSCAAGCACACACCAAGAGCAGTTAGTAGTAGCATTTCTGTTTGTCTAAATATTATGGAGACTTCTGAAAGCATCAAAATCTGTAAAGGTCAATCAGAAACAGCTTTCTGAGCTAGCTCTATTCTTCCTTTCTTACATGTGCCTCAGGAAGTGTATGTTTTTTGGAAATAGTTCAGCCTGTCCTGCCAGACTTTAAGCAAAACCACCGACTCTGAGAAAGTTACCAGAGCTAAAGGGCATTTTCATAGAAGTCTGACAATTGAAGACTCCCTGTATTAGAGTTTTGGCCCTTTCTGTTCGGGAAATGGTGAAAGTATATCTAAAGTAACCACAGAAGAAGGTAGAATTTCCCAGCTATCCCAGTTATTGAAGAAAGCCCACCAAATTCAATTCAGCTAAAGCCTTGCTGGTAGAAAAGAAGGTTTGGAAGTTAATCATTTCTGTCTGTTGTTTGGGGAACTAAATGTCAATACCTCTTTCTTCACTGCACACTCTTCTCCCCATCCCCACCCCCTCACCAAAAAACGTCCTATTTCTCTTATTCGCTACATTTCTGACTGCCACTCAGCAGTGGACAGTCCTGATATCTAAACTGAGCATAGGTAGCTATGTTTGTCATCTGTGAATATATGACCCCTACAGCTCAGATAGCACTGTTCGCTGAAAAAAAAAGTTAAAAAACATTTTTTCAAGGCAATGCACCTAAATAGCTTGTCACATTTTGTTTAACAGTCAGCCTGACAATTACCAAGTCAGAGTTCATTGTTTCCTACTCCTTTATCAGTGGAAAGAGATGCTGCATCTTGACAGGATGATATATCCCAAGATAAGTATATAATAGCAGGCAGAGGTGCCTGGCTTTCTCCAGTGACTACAGGGAAAGCCTAGATGATCAGTTTAACCTAGAAAGCCACCTCTCAATTCAGTGGCATGGATCCCATTATTTCTTTGGTTGTGAAGGACTGCATGACTATATACTGAATACACTCAGATATATACACTGAATAGCTCAGATGACTTTAATTCTCATGTGAAACATGAAATGTTATTACCTCGTACTCTCTAATTGATGACATACCTGTAACCTTTTGAGGTTTACTGGATAGCCCCACTGAATTTCCAGTAAAATTCATAAATATCTGTAATGTATAACATGCTGTTCTAACCACTGATATAAAATGACAGTGAGAGAAAGTGATGGTGTGGCACTGAAAGTTTGAATGTGATGCAAGTCTGAGGTYATGATATCATGTGTTTGAGACTTGTCATGAAGCTGAAATATGAGTTAGGCTGTCACAGCGATACTGTGACAGTACAGTTTAGCATGCTGATGAAGTGACTAAAATCCAGGATGACTACAGAGCCAAGGGAAAGAAGCTTTTTTTTTCCCCCTATCCTGAGTACATAAATAGGAAAAGATTTGATGCTGTTGTCCTATGAGCACACTCTCTCTGAGATGTAAGTTTGAAGCAACAACTGACTTATATTGTATKTATACAGGGTGGCAGAATATGCTGACTTTTGAACTGAAACATACCCTTGGATATTCCCWTTGCTGCACTGGAACTGACTGTGTTTTCATAAGAGGGCAATGTACATTTTCTAGTCACTGCACACTATTTTGTGCTTTTCCCCTCACAAATTTCAAAGTGTCCACTGCCTCAGGAGAGGTAACAATCTGTAGATTTAGCTAGCTATACCAATTCATAAGATGTGTGGTTAATAACAGGTTTTCAATTTTAATATGAGCTGCTTTCACATCTGCAGAGATCAGAGTGATCCCAAAGTGCTTTGGCAGCATCAGCCTAATCCCACAACCTGCCCACATTGTTGGCCACGGAAATACCAACAAAGTAGGGCAATAAACCACTTGAGCTTGAATGATCATRCAGAATCACAGAATGGTTCAGGTTGGAAGGGACCTCTGGAGATCATCTAGTCCAACTGCCCTGCTCAAGCAGGATCACCTAAAGCACGTTGCACTGGATCACATTCAAGTGGCTGCTGAATAYCACCAGAGAAGGAGACTCCACAACAGGCAAGTTTGTGCCTGCTGCCTCTTGTCCTATCACTTGGCACCACCGAAAACTGTCTGGCCCCATGCTGTTAAYGACATCCCTTAAGATATTTGTATATACTAATAAGATCCTCTCTCATTCTGCCCTTCTCCAGGTTAAATAGGCCCAGCTCTTGCAGYCTTTCCTCATAAGAGAGACGTTCCAGTCCTCTAATCATCTTTGTAGTCCTAYGCTGGACTCCCTCTAGTAGCTCCATGTCTCTCTTGCACTGGGGAGCCTAGAACTGGACACAGTACTGAGTAGAGGGGCAGGATCACCTCCCTCGACCTGCTGATGATATTTTTCCTAATGCACCCCATGATACCATCGGTCTTCTGGGTCATAAGGGCACATTGCTGGCTCATCTCTCTGCATGGCAGCACAGCCCTCAGGTRTATCAGCCACTCCTCCCAGYTTGGKATCATCYGCAAACTTGCTGAGGAGGCACTCTGTCCCCTCATCCAGGTCACTGAGGAATAAGCTGAACAAGACTAGACCCAGTACTGAGCCCTTGGGGGACACCACTAGCCACAGGCCTCCAGCTGGACTCCACACCACTGATGACGACCCTCTGAGCTCTGCCTTTCAGCCAGTTCCCAATCCACCTCACTGTCCACTCGTCTAACCCACACTTCCTGAGCCTATGAGGATATAATGGGAGACAGWGTCAAAAGCCTTGCTGAAGTCAAGGTACACAACATCCACTGCTCTCCCCTCATCTACCCAGCCAGTCATGCCATCAGAGAAGGCTAKCAGGTTGGTTAAGCAGGATTTCCCCTTGCTGAATCCATGCTGGCTRCTCCTGATYRCCTTCTTTTCCTCCRCATGCTTAGAGAAGACAATAACCCACATACAACTCTAACAATTTTATACCTCATCTATCACCTTATTACTTTTGGGGGCCATTTTTTCGGTGGAAAGCAGCCTAGAATAAYTGCCATAAGTAGCTTTATGGAAAACTCAAATTCCCAGATAAATGGCTACCACTCATGTACAACATGCCCTATGTGAACACCAAAAAGTGTAAAGCTCATTGCTTCATTAACTATACAGCACGTAGGCACTAGGAGATGGGAACTTCACTGTGTGTGCACTGCGTGGTATGTGAGCACGTAACTCTTCCTCAGAAATCCAGACACAACCATGAGAGCCAGCAGGTTTTGAATTTCAGATACTGGAAAAAGTCAGCTTGGCCTAACTCATTTATAGCTTGGCCAAACTCATCTATAGCCATGGAGCCATGACAGCAACCACTGCGCTCTTTTGGGAGGGCAGAACAATTTCTGGCTGCTCTGAAAAGCCCAGGAATTACAGTTTCCATGTAAAGCAGGTGAGATCTTGGTTTCTAAATTCTTTGAATCACAAATCAAATCTTCCTCCAAATTCTCCATGGAAAGGTTGTTTTTTGTTTTTAAACATTAGGAACAAATGCCAAGGCTAACCAGCGAGCTAAATGAGGCTTTTATTGTCTGTCTTATATTTCCAAACGAGTCCTAACCATTTCCTTAAAGTTAGTCATCCACATTTTAATACTGCATCATTCATTGCTTTATATYACACTTTTAAAGCCAGGCTTTCAGCTTTACTTAACATTGTCCAGAGCTGAGGGAGAATATGAAGCACCTATTAGGAGCTTCCACACTTGGGTGCTGGTTTCACACTGCCCCTGTGTCTAACACAGTCTGATGTTTCTGGGCTGCTAAAAGTTACACAGGATCCAAATGAGCTCCAGTGAAYTGGCAGAGCTCAGGAGTACTGACCATTTTCATGGAGATGGATACTGGAAACACTGATGACATCAGAAGGAAGATTCYCTCTTGTTTCTCAGCTTGTACAAAGATCCTGTAGGTCTGGGGTCCCTTTGCCTGGGCAGCACATACAGAGAGGTTATGGCACAGACCTTTCACCAGTGTCTCTCCAGTTTAATTTGAAAAGATAGGAGTAGTTTAATATTTCCTACCTTCCACTTGAAGATTTTGTTCTAAGTGTGTTTGACAGCAGAAATAAAGACCAGGTTTTAACAGAACTAACCGAACCACAAACTGAATTATGTACTTYCACTTCAGGATCCTTCTCAAAGCACACACGACAGAAATCAAAGCATTTCTCTGTTCCTTCATGGCATTTCATAACTGACAAAACCTATGCAGCACCCAGAGCACTGCAATTTTTCTCTCTTACACGTGCGTTTGTCATGTGTCTCATTTGTTCTGTCCAGGAGTTGGGGTGGGACCATGTGAATCACTTCACCAGTCTGTTTGGAAAATTCGTATGCTAGTGGATTAAAATGCAGACTGAACTCTGGCAACATCCCTGCTTTGGATCTTTGCCTAGAACCTTTATTTCTTCATATTMATTTTTCTCTGAAAACATAAGGCAGCTTCAGGCTTTCTGCAGGACCCCATCAACAATCTTCCCCCAAAATGGAAGCACATGGTAAGGCAGGGTCTAAACTGTATTGATAGCTTGGAATATCTTRATTGTCCAACACCTGGTCTTGATTTGGTTTGCATCTCACAGAAATGACTGCAGTCACAAAACAGTTTACTAAACTGGGGTATCCTGAATAGAAGCCTTGCTCTTAATCAAATAAATATCCATTGAGGTCAACAAAAGTTTCAATAAAGTGAAGGCAAATTTTATTTTGTGGTGGCAAGGAATGGAACTGAAAGAATTTACATCAGCTGCTAAACATATGCTCTAATGACCACCACTGGATTATTAGTAATGACCTAGATGTAAAAGGTTTTGATCTTCTTACTCCTGGGTTATTATCCAGTTTCCAGATCTCCTAAGGTCAACTTGAGTGAAAAATAAAATGAAGATGGGTAAAAACTGTGCAATGCAAGAGAGGACCATAGAATATTGACCTTCAGACACTTCATTAAATATCCAAAAGTATCAGCAATATCATTAACAAGTACAAGACAGAAAACAGTATTACATTTCAAAGAAATCTAGGCAAAAATAGCTCGAGATAATGAGATACAAAGTCTTTCACATGTAGGTCACTAGTTTTAATCCAGCTCTGGTCATAGCAAGCTCTGGTCATTAATATCTGACAGCTTTCTGGCAGCTGACACAGAATGAGGTGGTGGTCCTGGTGTAGTCTAATTGCTAGTGGTATCCGCAAAATAAAACATATCAACAGAGACAGTAATGCTGTTAAAAAGTCTAAGCAGGAAGGTCAAAGACTGATCGGGCACTGAGAAAGGACCTCCACTCCCTTACAGAAAAGCTTCATTTTCTGTTAATGTCAACTTGAGATATCTCAAGGGTAATAAATCTTTGTGAGGGAACAGAGGATAAAGAACAGGGAAAAAAATAAAAAAGCAGTTCAAAGCTGTGGAAATGCCGCAGCCTTGAACAATGGGCCAGATCCCCAGCTGGTGCTTCCACTAAAGCATTAGGGTGACACCAGTTTACATTGGCCCAGGGTTTCTCTCTGATATTTTCAACAAGGGCAGTACAATGGCCAGGACCAGTAGATGAGGAGACAGAGAGACGAAAGCATGCAGCAGTGTAAGGAAGGCARAGTGCAGATCAAAATTGTTAATAAAAAAGAAAGTTTTTACTAAAGGCTTTCTTACTTTATAAATTCAACCTGGACTCTGAAAAGCAAACAGTGATACTTCTTCTGTAGTAACTATGCCTTTATTATTTTGGATAAGATTMATTTCACTCATCTGTCACCAGAACAGGTATCTCATCTAAGCTACTTATCAAAGTTCCCTGGACAGTGACTGAAGATACACAGTCATCTTCAAGAGGAGACTCATCTGTCTTAAAATAGATGCTCAGAAGAGAAAGGATGAACTGTCATTTCAGYAGGTCACTGGTGGAAGTGCCCAGCATACAATTCATATAGCCTTCAACATGGCTAAGGGAGYTGAATCTCATCTTTTGTAAACACAGTGACCTCACAGCAATTCTGCATGGATTTGCTGGATTAAGCTTTGAACAATGTACTCTGATGCTATTACATAACACATGAGATTTTGGTATTTAATAGGTAATTTATTTGAAGATATTTGTTTGTAAAAACAACAAACCAAATATGTACCTGAACAGGATAACTTAAAGATGATGAGTTTAAGTCTTTCTTCTGCAAAKCTACCAGTGTTATTTTATCTGCTCAATAACCACAAAATKAAAAGCACAAGAAATATGCMAAAAAAGAAGACAGGCTTTGTTTTAACTTTTGGAGGGGAAGATCAGCTGTATTTTTTTAATGTTCTCCTTTKAAAATTTCTTTACTTGCTTTTTAAAGTGTGTGACACAGAAGCACCTTATTTCCAAGTATTTTGTGTTCAGAAATTTTTATAGAAAGTTGTGCTATTTCATATTTATTTTAGAATTCTRCAAGTTCTGTATTGATCATTCAAATTGTCATTCCAGACAGTAAACAGGGATAGACTTATCAACAGAATTAGACATTCTTTTCTTTGATTAGCTTCCTTAAACAAACAAGTAGAACAACCACAGATTAGAGTTTTCCAAATTTCCAGGCTAATTCTGCTTAATAGCAGAATAGTAGCTATCCATCAAGCCGAAACATAACCACTAGATGGTGGTGGTGCATACCACACAGGGTACCASGCGCATTTTGCTTTGTCTCAGGAATAGTAAAATAAGAGGAACATTTTGGCCCATTGTATAGACCTCCACTGTGGTGTAAGTTAAACCAACTTCTTGACTTTTCCCAGCAAGAAAAAGCCTAGGCCTTTAACTTGCTTGCATGTTGGGTCACTAAAGTTTCACACCAAAAAGGTTTACGCTCAGTGTGATGTAACTCAGCTCTGCAGGACATTTACAAAAACAAAAATGAGGAATTTAGGAGTTTCTCTAGATGTCATTTAAAACAGTCACATTCGGCTGTATCGTGCTACAGCTGCCTTTGCTGTATTGAGCTCCATAATTGGTGGTGGAAATCTTTGCTTTTTCTCTCATGGAACTTGTATGTTCTGCTGCTTTTAATTCTAGCAATATAATGAAAAGCATTTGCTTGGCATAATTAATTTGCGAACAGGTTGGATGAAATGGGATTGCATCCCAAAGGCTTTTTCAAAATTAACTGAAACTCTTTCTTCAACCATAYTAAAATCTAAAGTCTGTGGTATTTCAATTTCCTGCATTTTACATTTTAAAGGCCCTTCATTTKGCAGGATGGTACAACCGGTAGCTCAGTTCTGAGCTGTGCTGCTGATGCAGACCTAGATTATATGGTTCAGCTTGCAAACCATATTGCCCCACAGCAGCCAGTCTCCGAGCACAGTGAGCCTGCGTAGTCCAGTGCTCTTCCATGTTGATAGCTTTTTGCTGAAATCAACTTATCTTCCTCAAAAATGCTCAGTCTAACTTGACTGGAAACAACAACTGAACAACATGAAATTTTAGATACTGAAGATCATATTTTGGCAGTCCTGCAGAGCGAGAGGTCTGGTCCAGATACAGGGAGGAAAGGAAACATTCCCACTGGAAGCAGCTGGGATGCTCTTGCATGACCACAGTGGGCCAGTTGAGGTAGTCCCCCAGTAAGAGCAGTTCTCCCCTCCTAAACCAAGCAAGATTTCCTCTCCCCTAAAGTTTATGCTGTCYGTAAGAACGCAGCACATGCTCAGAGGGTGCTTCAGCGCATCGTTCCCAGCAGTACCCGCAGCATCCCGCAGCATCCCGGCACAAAGTGCACCCACAGCTGCGTCCTGCTCCCGTCGCTGCCCCAGGGCGGCTGGGCTGCAAGGGCACGGGGAGAGCCCTGGCCCTTCTCAATGCTCCCCACAGTTAACAAATGAACAAGTCTACTAACTGACATCCACACACCGATTGCTTTCTCTTTGCTTATTTTCTAACTGAGAAACTGTCCCCTCTGGTCTGTAATGCAGAGACTTCTAGAAGTCCCTTCCATGCCAAACTCATTTCCATAGAGTGATAATGAATCATTCATTTATGGCATTAACAGCTTAGTTCTAGAGACTTTTAATTTCAATACAATCACCACTAGCTGACAACAGCAGGCAAGTGGAAAGCCCTACCCCCAAACCTCATTTAAAGCTGATCATCCCAGATTAGAAAGAAAAGAAGATTATTTTAATGAACTAACCTGAGAAAAGATCTTTTTGGCACTTTTATGAAGAACAAAGTACATTTAGGACATTACAATGATGGACAAGTGATGAACAAAACACAGCACAGTCTCCTTTGGTGAATCTTTCAACAATTTGAATTTACACCGGGACTAACAGACTTGATGTTTGACAGTACAAGTGATTTCTCTACTAAAATCTTGATGTGTTAGAATAAAGCACATATTAAATTTAGCCATAATGCAAACAAAAGTCATTTAGCAATATAATGGTTTCTAATGACTGAAAGATATTGCCTGCCAATATTATTTCTAGCTATGTTTTAGCCATACTGCTTTTACAAGCAATTATTTTCTAATACAAGCCATGCAGTACATAAGAAGAGAACCGGGTGATGCTGCTCAAGATAATAGCAATAGGGATTACTTGGGAGTGAGGTCACTAGATTTCATCTGTTGACTCATGATTGGATAAAATGAACTTATTGTATGATGTTGCCTGAGGCATTGACTTGTTCATTCTCCCAAAATCACATATGAACTACAGATAAATGTATATCTAAAAATGCTTCTAAAATGAGGGGGCATTTCAGCAAACTTAGTAATTTAAAAKAAGTATTACTTTTATTGATGCAATCTTCTTCAGACAATCCCTCTATCGCTTGAATGTTGAAGGATATATATCACAGATAAAAAGACATGGAAATAGTCTACAGGGCCTACTGAAGCCTTGGCTTGCAAACTGACAACAGGCAGACAGGGTATATCAGGATCTGTACACATGAATATTAACTACTAGACTTTAAGCAATAAATTTAAAATCAGAATGGTAAGACAAAAATTAATTTAATGTATTTTCATTCAAATAATTTTAAACTATTTTTAATAGGAGAGAAATAAGAACTTTATTGCTCCTATAGGCTTTATAATGTTATTGATTTAATATTAAATATATTATTAAAGTTATTTAATAACTGAGTTTCATTATTAAAGATAATATTGAATGAGCTACAAAACTGTTCTTAAACAGGAGACAGATAACTTCATAAGCAGCAAACTCAGAGAAACTCAATTTCTTTTGGCATCTTGAAAATATGTGCCATGTAAATTCTTTGATATTTAACAAGGTTTCAGTGTACGTCTTTTTTCTCAATGAGGGTACTAGTAGGGGTGCCTGGCCTCACCTGGATGTCTGTTGTCACAAAACTTGGAGGATTTTTTTTATTATTATTTTTGCTTCAAGACTTTGAGACTTTCCTCTGTCCAGTTTGGATGGATCTTAAGTACAGATCTGAAATTCATCTGGGGAAGTCAGAAAGGTAGATGCAAAAATACACGCAGCTCAGTCATATCATCTTTATTTCCTTAAAAAAGGAGACAGAAATGTTGTCCAGRTAGATATAAAACGACAGACTAACTCCAGGACCAAGCAGTGGTTCCAGAAGCAGCCAGAGGCTCTGACACAGGACCGGAAAGTACTATTCCTCTCATTCAATATAATGAAGAAGAGCTTGAGAGACACTGAAAAAGACTTGTTAATACCAAGTGTYGAGGCACCCTAGTGGGAGTTAGGAAAATTAAATGTAAATCCCTTCAAATAGAGGCAAGATTATACACAAGTGCCAGGTATGACACAACATTATGGGCTATAAAGGAGGCAGAAACATTATTTTTGTGGAAAAGCTTGCTTTGGTGCCTAACTTCAGGGAGGTCTCTCAGCTCTGGGAAGCAAAAATAGAGGGATACAACTGACTTCAGCCCAGAAGAGRGCATTTAAGGTTTTCTGAGGGGCAGAGCTTAACCTCTCCTTGCCCCCATCAGAGCACCAGCTCTCCATCCAGAATACTGGCCCAAGTGTCTCTGCTCACTCGAGTTCTTGACCAGGCACCCAGCCTCGTGCCACGGYGTACACTTGGTAGCAGAAATCTCAAAAAAAAGGTTTGGCTTAAATCCTAATTTTGATATACACATACATTATTTACATATATATTTATATAAAAATAATGCTTCAATGCTTTTCTGCAGGCTGTGTGCACTATGGTTTCCAAATCAGTCCACCTGCAAGCACTTGGCAATTCCTACTTGGGAAGTGCTTCATGTASTTAATGAAAATCATTAGCACCTGAGTTTCACTCATCAGAGTATAAAACAGGGATGTTTAAGACACTGATTGCAGTGTTGAATCATTCATTCCAGGTTCTTCTTTCTTGGCCAAGACAAATAAAATATGATTTTTCTCACAGCAACTTTGAAGCTGGCATACAGAAAGAGAGATCAAAACCAAGCAAACACACTGTAATAAATTGTGCCCTGACTTGTAAGAACGGTGGCTTGCAATGCAGAACAGCCACTGCTCACACATAGTTTATTGGTTACACACATCACATGTTGAGCCCTCATCTAGTAACAGAAGACAAAATAACAGCCACGTGTTCTTGGTTGTGCAACAGCACAGAGGGATAGCTCGTTAATATCAGTAAGCTTTCTTACTGGAAAAGCATTTTTATATAYAAGAGGAAAATTTCCTTTAAAGATTAAAGCAAGCCAGTGAGAGAAAGACATGTTCTTAATGAGACACTGCCTCATAAGACCAATTATTTATTTCTTCTTAATTTAGTGACAGATGGTTCTCCAGAACAATTAAAGCMTGTTCTGACAGCTGAGAAACCACCACAGCTTTTGGACCCTGTGACCTTTTTTCTTTCTATCTGTCCATTACCAGATTTTTCCACCTGACTATGTTCTTTCATCCATAAGTGAAAGGGAACAACATTGCCAAATTTACCATGCTGTTTCTCATGCCTTCAACACAGACTAGAAATTTTCACAGATATTTTGGGGATATGGTTTGAAGAGAGCACAAGTGAGTACCACCTGCTTTTTTCTGGATTTGCTCTACTTCCCAGTAAACTCCACAGGGAACTCTGTCTAGCCTTCAAGAGGGTTTTGGTTGAGCAAGGATAACACAATGGCTCTCCCGCAGGAAGTCCCAGCTTTGGTCACTGTAAGGACTGCTGCCAGCACAACCACTGTAGAATGGGAATGCAACACAGCAGAAGCTCTGCTCTCATCTAAAATTAGTAAAATTAAGCGGTCATTCTCTTGGCCAGGTAACCTGGGGAAAAGCGACACTGTTCTTCCATACCCTTCTTAAACAGGGCTACAGAAAAGAATGATAAATGATTGGCCTGACGGCTGTCATCATTGTGTGGTTTTTCTTGGCTGTTTGTTTTTTGGTTTTGCATCAGAGTCTTTTATTTGTGACTCATAACGCTATTTAGACTTAATCTTATCTTGCATTTCAAGTTCTCCCTGGATACAATAGCCCAAATAATTGTCTCAGTTAAGTTAAAACACGTGAGCCCAGGTAAGAGCTTTAATGGAAGTGCTGGCATGAGAGGTAATCAAATTCTTTGGAGATTTATTTTTCTTCCCATGGCTTTTCTCCACTGGTGCCAAAGACAGAAGCTCTTTATTCCAAAGCACTTCAGGTTGGCGCCTTGAGGCACTGCTATTCAAGAAGCAGTAAGACTCCCCCCTTTATGAACCATAATGCATAGGAGAAAGGAAAAAAGTAGCTAATCTCCTTGAGATATCAGTTACTTTTCAGTGAATAGCACTGAAATTTTTAAATGAGATAACCACTGCTTCTCATTACAGCTTTAGATATATCCCCGGAAGAAAAGACAGTTAAGGCTGAGAATACATTGCCCTTAAAAAAAGCATTAACATATTATATTTAACAAAATAATAAAGCACCATGAGACACAGAAATCCAGAAAATTCACAATAAAAGGCCCAGCACTGACATTAATGGGAACAGTTACAAAGATTGATGTTATCCAAGGGAGACTTGTTTCGTTAAGGTCCTTTGTAGCAAACAGAGAGTGACAGGTTTCACAAGGGATCAAATCAGAGAACTTAAATGAGATTCTTGTTCTAAGTTACTTCGTAGAGAAGCCCAGCTCTTCTCTGTAACTGTAAAGAAATCTAGGAGAGACAATCATTTCTCCAGGCTAAATTTAGAAGATGCTTACATTTAAACATATGCTTTAGCACTACCAGAATCTGGTCCCTTTTATTAAGTATATTAAACTAAAGCAGTGTAATTTTTAGTTATATAAAGAAATGGGACATGAACGACTCATCTTCCAGATACAGAGATACTTGCAGAARAGAAAGCATTCCTTACACACGCATGCGTGTGCATGTGTGTATCTGACCRGCTGATCCTCAGCAGGATCTGTCCCACAGCAGAGGTTTTCCTCCTCTGAACCTTCCTCAGTTCTGAGAGAGCCTTTTTGCAATGGAGGAACCAAGCTACATACAACACTCACCACTTTCAGCTGAGTGATCCACTCAGACTAGCTCAGAAACTATCACTTTATATGCTAAGATTGTTTTTCTCCATGTGCATCACTTAATATTTATCTATGATGAGTTTCATTTTACTGCCCACTCTAGTTTCCTAACTGAACTTTCAGCAGTTCTTCATAGTCTGTCCTCACTCTYACTGCTAACTTCATATCATTAGCAAACTCTGTCAGCCCCTCCTTTTGCCATTTGTTAGTGTGCTGAACAGGACAGAGGACTTCCAACAGTTCTCACTCTCCACTTCAAGAACTGACCAGCTACTTCTATTTGCTGTTTCCTGTTTCTTTAACTAATTCTTTATCCATTCAAGGATTTTCCCTGTTATTCCACAACTGTCACATTCTCTTAAAAGGCCATGGTGATGGACTTTGTATAAGTCTTAGGAGAGTTAAGCATCAACTAGATTATCTTCATACACATGCCAACCTGCTCCTTGAAAGAACTCCAAGAGCACATAAGGAATACAGAGTGGTGACTCTTCACAAGCAGACTGTAAATACACAAATCTCAATAGAAGAATTATAGACCTTACAAGGGAAATATACCTAAACTGGACATAGCTGCCTAGCAGCTGAAGAAAAAAAAATCTGAGTTCAGCTAGACTGAACCACTGATTTATGGTCACTTGTATGTCACTTTTTCCATATCAGTTGACAAATTTCTAAGAAATACAGTGTGCAAGGTTTATTACAGAAAGATAGATTAGTCCTAAATCTTCTAAATTTTGTTGCAAATTCAATTGTTCTGTTCTTGTTTTGCATAGTCATAAACATACCTGGTACCAATTTTTTTCTTCAGTCATTTTATTTCAGCGAAAGCTCTGAGAGTAAAGTCATGGGCACATAACTGGAGTGTTTCATTATATGAAGTTTTTCATAACTTAAAAGTTTTGCTCCAAATGGCACAATCCTCCTATCAACATTTTTTAGCAAACCAATGTGTACCCAAATGCAAGCAATATATGTGAATCTGTTTTGTCTCTTACAACTCCAGTGTTACGGGATTGTGCGCATTCACATCATTTCCAAGAAAACCAAGGAAACTACAGACAGTACTAGGAATTCATTACATAAACAGTCTGTCTAGAATGACCTTTTAGGATGTTATATTCTCATGGTTCTGGGTCTTGAAGTGCAGGAGACAGCAGCCATTTTCTAGGAAGCTTCTCTTAAATGCTCTAACAGAGACCCAAATTTCTTATCATCCGGCTTGTAGCCATTTACTAAAGGAGGGAACACCTTGAGAAACTGCAAAATGCTTTCAAAAGTAGAGAGAAATACGAACATATCCCAGAGGAGAAAAAAAAAAAGAACTTCTGCTTCTCTTGTACAGGACTAAAATCTGACTTTTTCTCTGTCCAAATAGCTTGAGTCTGTTGCTTGATAAAGTTCTTTGTCCTRCACAGATTTTCTTTTCCCTCCATGAACACCATGCCAGCACTGAAGCCAAACTCATCCACCTGTTCTGTCACTCCAGCTGGCAGCCTTCCTTCATCCTCCTCGTGGCACCTCTTCCTTCACGGTACCAAACAGAAATTATTTGTCTCTAAAATCACTCCACCCTGCCCTGCCCTGCCCCCCATTTCACAAGACGTAGACCACTTCTCTTCAAGCAGCACCACTGCTCTTAACTATCTACAGTTTTGCAGCGAGCAGCATTTTCTTCCAACACACCCATGGCAGGGTATTTCCGCTACCTCAAAATGTCTTCTTAAAACCTGTGTGTGGCTACAAAAGGCTTGACAGCCAGCTTTGGGGTTGCAGCTGCTGGGGCTATTGGYGTTGTCTCACTATTCACTTTTATTCTCTGGTCCATTTGCCCTTATCCAACAGTTTCTCTTTAAATGCAGACTATAAGATCTGCTGGGCATAAAAGACATCCTCATGCCACGTGTTCGCACAATACCTCACATAATGCATCCCTAGCCTGTAAATGTTAATGCCAGTAATGGCAACTGCATTTCTACAGTCTAAATCATTTCTTAGAAACAGTTTCAACATCTAAACCATGTCATACGACCAAAAAGAAAAAATACCAATGGAAAAGGAAGTCAACCAAGTCTTGAATAGAAGCTGGCAACTGACTCATTTCTCATTCAGATATAAACACATCTGGCTCTAAAAAAAGAAACAAAAACATTACACAGAATCCTATGACTCCTATGGTCTGTTTATAAATACCATATATATTTAATTAATACCCCTCTCACTCGATGTTCCCCCCACTCCTTATTCCTTTTTATTTAATAATGAATGTAGACCTAAGACCTCATAGTAAGATTTGTTCAAACAAAAACCATATGACAATAGTTTATTTTCCAGAACAAACTGCTTCACTCTTAATTTTCTCCAAGATTTTATATTATCTTTAATTACATATTTCTAGATCAAAACTGTACTGCTCTCTTATACTTCCACAATCCTACATAGTTTAAAAAACACATTCTTCACTCATTATTTTAAGTATAGTGCGCATCTATATTTCTATCCACCCTTTTTCAGAYCTGAAATTTAAGTTCCAGCTTTGGCAGGTAACTCAGCCCTGTTGCTTAGCAGCAGCTAAGACACATGTAAATGCAATAATGGAAATTCTCGTGGTTATAAAAGTGGAAAGCTCTTCTCTGCTAAAAGCGGATGTTTATAAATTGGCTGGAAGCAGAGTAAGTGGTAATATTAGATTAGAAAAATTCTTTCCAACCAAAATACAGTATTGAGTATGATACTACTACATAACAACTGAGAAACTGAGGTTAAAAAGACAAGACTCAGTATTTAATTATGAGAGTTTTTATGTATTGATCACTCTAGTATTTTAACCATCATATGATTATCAGTAAAAGAGATCTCATTCCACTTCACTTAATGGGTGAAATAATGGATTCATGAAAATCAATTACAAAACTTTCACTGCCTTTCTAGCACTGAGATTTCATATTACCTCATTTTTTTAATGAAAAATTATTTTTAAAAGCACTGATACATATGTCCTTATGAACCCAAAGCCAACTACTTAGTCCTGCTTACAGAGATAGTTGTTTTAATCTATGTTTGATGGRTACAGATGCTCACAGAAACACAGATTACAACAAAACTTCTTAATTCTATGGCATCAGCAACCAGAAGAAACTTAAAGTGTTTCAAACTAAATTGAAACAAAAGGATTTGAGAATGATCCAGGTCAAATATGAAGGATGTGCCTTCATATGTGTGCTTAAGTATCACTTTCTGCATTGCATGTGGCATCCTGAAGGCCTTACAGGCGTAAGGCCCAATTCTTTGCACATGTAGGATGCAAGTTAATTTAGGAATTTAAAAGTTAGATGTCTAACTGTAAAAGACAGTTAAAAATCTCAAGAATCCCTTCACAGAGAATGGCATTTCCATAATATCATTCATTTCTTCCTAAAATAAAGGCAGTCAGATTAATTTCTTTGAAAACTTTTTCAGGCATTTGCTACTAAAGAAACTAAGGTGGTTCTGTATAGAGTAGATGAAATGGATATGTCCATTCTTTGGAAATGTCTCTCTCTATTCATCAACAGTAGTGAAGCCCATAAGACAAACTGCCCTTTAGATGATAAAATTAATTTTAACCCTTATATCTGTTTTCACGTATCCTGGAAGGGATAAGCATGACTAAATAAGCAAAGGTTTAGTGGAGAATGTACTGCATTTTAACTCACAGGATTGAAGTACTATCCTCAAAAGTGCTAATAATTTCCTGAAAATTACCTTCAGTCCATTTCCACCCCTAACTCAAATGATTCCTACAGTCTGCAGAGCAGCTATTTCAGTGATACCCATATTTTGGTTGGGACTCCATCAACCAAGGGATAATTTTAAACATCATATTTAAGTCTACAGTGCCACATCCCTTGAGCTCTAACTCCATTTGCTATTCATGTTGCACATATTGCTCTTTTTTTTCCCCCACTTAATTCTCCTCAGGGGAAAGGAAATAGTGTGAAATTTTCCTATTCTGAACACCTTACAAAAGGTTTTATACATTCCAACTAAGCACAATCTATCTGTGATTTTTCCCTGTCTAAATATGATGGTTTGTCAGCTTATGTCACTCATTCTCTATTCATTCCCATCAGCTGTGTCACAGGCTCCCAACAGAACACTCCAGTTTCATTGCAAGGCTTGGCAATACAATAATCAACAAATATTCTAGGTCAAATCCAGTGTCACAGTGTCAGCATGTTCATGAGAAGTAATGACACAATTAAATCATGATTTGCCACTCCAAATACCAGCAAGACAGTCTAGTTTATACAGATGTTATAAAATTGTCTCCCTTTAAGAATCTCATGAAAGATCCTGAGTTATGCTGCAGAACCAAGCTAGGAAAAATACGCTTAATACTTGTACGGTGCTTTGCATTTTACTGCTGTACAAACATTAACTAATTAAGCCTCACAATACCCAAGTGAGGAACAGAAGGAAGCATTATTATCGTTATATATTATAATTACACTGTCTCATTTACAATTTCCTGGCTTGTGACTACTAAGGTAATTATTACAATTATCATAATACCAATAAAAACTCAGAAACAACTATTTTTTTGTGGCATGAATCTGCACTAAGCTAAGCAAAGGAAGAGTTTACAAATTCCTAAAAGAACACTTTTTCTTTAGGTATCTCGGTTTCTGTTTGCTTAATGAATCTGATAGCCTTCTACAATGGAATGCCTGGCTGGGTAGATGAGGGGAAGCAGTAGACATTGTGTGCCTTGACTTCAGCAAGGCTTTTGACACTGTCTCCCATAACATCCTCCTAGAGAAGCTCAGGAAGTGTGGGTTAGACAAGTGGACAGTGAGATGGATTGAAAACTGACTGAAAGGCAGAGCTCAGAGGGTCGTCATCTGTGGTGTAGAGTCTAGTTGGAGGCCTGTGGCTAGCGGCGTCCCCCAGGGCTCAGGACTGGGTCCCATCCTGTTCAACTTCTTCATCAATGATGCGGATGAGGGGACAGAGTGCCTCCTCAGCAAGTTTGCGGATGATACCAAGCTGGGAGGAGTGGCTGACACACCTGAGGGCTGTGCTGCCATTCAGAGAGATCTGGAGAGGTTGGAGAGCTGGGCAGAGAGGAACCTCCTGAGGTTCAACAAGGGCAAGTGCAGAGTGCTGCACCTAGGGAAAAATAACCCTAGGCACCAGTACGAGCTGKGGKCTGACCTTCTGGAGAGCAGCTCTGCAGAGAAGGACCTGGGGGTGCTGGTGGATGACAGGTTGACCTTGAGCCAGCAATGTGCCCTTGTGGCCAAGAAGGCCAATGGTCTCCTGGGGTGCATGAGGAAGACTGTTGCCAGCAGGTGGAGGGAGGTGATTGTGCCCCCTCTCCTCAGCCCTGGGGAGGYCTCATCTCGAGTCCTGTGTCCAGTCCTGGATGTCAAGASAGACATGGAGCTACTGGAGGGAGTCCAGCATAGGGCTACAAAGATGATCAGAGGGCTGGAGAACCTGCCCTGTGAGGAACGTCTGTGAGAGCCGGACCTCTTCAGCCTGGGGAAGAGAAGACTGAGGGGAGATCTTATCAATGTGTGTAAGTATCTGAAGGGAGAGTGTCAAGGGGATGGGGACGAACTCTTTTCAGTTGTCCCATGTGACAGGACAAGAGGCAATGGGCAGAAAYTGAAGCACAGGAAGTTCCGCCTGAGCGTGAGGGGGAATTTCTTCCCTGTGAGAGTGACGGAGCACTGGACCAGGTTGCCCAGAGAGGTTGTGGAGTCTCCTTGTCTGGAGATCTTCAAGGCCCGCCCGGATGCAACCCTGTCTACCATGCTCTAGGTGAGCCTGCTGAGCAGGGAGGTTGGACTAGATGATTTCCAGAGGTCCCTTCCAACCTTACTGATTCTATGATTCTATTTTCCCATTGTCTTTTGAGTCCATACAGGACTTGATCTTGCTTCCCCTGAAGGGAAAGAAAAACTTGCTAATAACCTCAGTAGCAGTAAGATTGGGACCTTTGATTTTAATAGTAACAAAAAAGAGCATGTAAAGTGAGTTCATCTCTGTGCTTTTTACTGTTTGCTAAGAGGATATTAYGAGATCCTCATAAGAAACATGCTTAACTTTATAAAGTTTCTGTTGTATCTTGTAATTGGGATTAATTTTTAATTTCTTTCATAAAATTCTTCTTCTCTTAAATACCTCTTACCAACATTTGAATTTTTCTCACCCAGTTTCTAACATCTAACAGTATATTGACACTCTTTAGATACAGGTATCTACCTATATCGAGATAGGTTCCTTAAGAGAATAGTTTACATCGTCCATATTATACATCTATCTTCTTATGAGATGATTTGTCCACTGGAGATGGTTATCTTTTTCTAGTAATAACATGCTCTCATGTTTTTCCTGTAATACGGGGTTGAGTACCAAGGAAACAAATCCAATTTTAGTAACTGTGCAAAAGTGCCCTACAATATTCGAACTTTCAACCGGCTGCATCATAACAACCAGTCGCTGAAAATTCTTAGGGAGTTAATGACAGCTTGATTAGCCGCTGGGAGAAGTTTCCCTCTCAGTTAGTTTGTTTTAGCTGGAAAGACAACAGTTGTGAAAGCTTCTTTCTTCCTTTTCTTAAAACTGTAAAATGTAGTACAGGACGAACAGTATCGAAGTACATACAGTGGATCCAGCAGAGAAGGAGAGAGAGACRTTTTCTGGTCTCATTCTCTCATGTGTACATATTTCTCACACTGGTAACGGGAGATAAAGCTTGATTTCAATTATAAGGATAGATTGGCCAAGGTGGGGCTAGAAAAGCTGGTAGTTTCTAAGGAACGGGTTACAAGAAAGTTTTGGGGCAAGATACATCCAATTCTGGGATTAGGGGATGGACAGAGTGACCTATTTTCTAAGACTTGGAAAAAGAATGGTATGTTGCTGTAAGGAAGGAGAGGAACACAAGGAACACTACATTTGGAAATACTGAGATGTGTGAAATATTGGTTTATCTTAACAATACTCGTGAGCAATCTAGTGTACCCAAAATACATACAATACTTGTGTTGACAGCTGCTGGAAACAAAAAAGTAAAAATGTCACATAGGTCAGGCTAAACCTAAAAAGACTAATGCCCCTAACTTGCCATCCAGAGACTTACCAGAGCACTATTCAGCMTTCCAGGGTGCCACCTACTACCTGTACCCCACAACCATGGCTGGACATGGTGCTTAATCCATTTGCCTGTTAGAAAAGGAAGCCATCACCAAATGCCATTAACAGTGGTTTTCCATAATATAATCCATTTTCTCCAGCAAGTTGCTGACACAAGCATGGTGCTAGTTGTAGATAATATTTTGACTGTATTTGCCTGGTGACACTAGAAGGACCATCTGGCTAAACAGATGTGGTAATATAATTTGTTTGGCCAATGAACCAAAAAAACCCACAGCAGCCTGAGAGACCAAAATCCCCAGGAGTGCCTGGACCAGCTTCTTCTCTTGGGCGTTTCTAGATGTTATTTTTGCATCAGAGGATGAGCTTGGTTACAGATTATCTGCTCGTGAAAGTTATGAGAAGTAATTTTGATACAAAAGAACAAAAAGGTGAACAAATTCCAATCACAACAAATCATCTGCAACATCATCTGTCTTTCTTTCGCAGAATGTATCATAGGTTATAAAACAAGCAACTGGTAAAATGCAAGCCAAGTCTTGGTCCCACAGAAGGTGTCAGATCATCCATGGATTTGAATGGGATTAGTAGCTATTCAATCGGTTAATTTATAATATAAGGAAGACTTATTTAAAGACTGCAGTACAGTTCTTTTCAGAACTATGTTCCCTGACAATGTTTCCCTGATAATGTTCTCCTCATCCGACCATCTGACTTAAGGTTTAAAACCCTTAAGTTTATTAAAACATGTATCATTTTAAATATTCTAAAGTCTGCGGCAAGTTTACATTTATATACATATCCAGACTCTATTTCTTCTCTTTTTTATTTCCTTTCAGTACTCAAAACTTTACTGTTTGAAACTATCATCATTCAACCAGAATTACTGCCAAAAAAAAAAAGAAAAAAGAAAGAAAAAAAGAAAGAAAAAGAGAAAATGCCCACAAGCCTTTGAAAATAAATTAGAAATGTACGTTTTCAAAGATTAAAAAAAGTGAGTTCACCTAAGAGATTCTGGATAGTGCCATTTATTAGTGTTTCTCAAAAAGCTCCCTTAACACTGAACACAGAACRTCCCGCTATGCCCACCCATTTTGCTTTGCTATGCAGAATCTTGCCAGAGCTAAAACAGATTTATGTTCTACAAATGTTTTCAGCTATACAGTAAACCTCCCCTTTGCATAAAGGATTAGGCTGGCTTTTTGACACGGAACTGTCCTTTTTTAAGGTAAAGAGAGATAAATCAAAACAACAAAGTCCACACTACAGGCTGAATGACCACAACCAACAGCATGTTTCTTATTGTGCTTGAAGTTGCAGCGTCCCTTGCCCAACCAGGTGGAGTTGCAAAAAATCAAAAGCTGCGGAAGTAAACAATAAAGACACAAACATCACTTCAGGTTTCACTGCTCCTCTAGCCAATGCCCTAGGAAAGGAGAAGAGGAGCTGGTTAAGAAGAAAAGCAAAGCATGCTATGGTTRAGAAGAAGATGGGAATATAGTGCCACTGTATGCCTGACAGCCAGGACTGTTCAGGACCTTGGAGATGCCAGGGCAGGACCTACCGAACCCCTCCAGGAGAGGAAAGGACACTTCGCTCCTTGRGGGAGAACATATACTAAGTTTTACTTTCTCATCATATTGTCCTCTGCAGGCTTATCCAGAGGTGATAAGAACTGAGGCTGAAATACAAATACATGAGCCATTTTTACTTTGGTCAAACTCTTGCTCTACATAATAACGCTGCCACTCCRTTATACATGTGGTTTGTGCATGACTACCACTCCTTTTTGCTATACGGTGAGATGATCTGCATTGTAACTAGGCTTTGCTCCTCTGACAGCTAGTTATTTTTTTCCTTACTTGCTATTTTTTTTTGGCTCCAAAACAGGCATTTTGTCTGCACAGTAACACAACTTCAGCTGCCCCTTGACCCAGCTATCACACCAATGTGCTGCGATAAAAACAGAGAGACTGAATTCTTCTCATCTTCTGCATCACGTGCGCCAAGCAGTGGGTGTTATTAACTTGCTCACATCACAAAAATACAGCTCTTTGATAAAATTTTTATACTATCCATTTTTTAGTATACATAAAAGAGCAGGAGGAAAGAGAAAAAGGTTTTTTCTCTCCTATATACTTGACAGTGACATAAATCACCACATGCAAATCAGCAGTCCTTTTAGGACTAAGTACTGGTTCTTGTAGCAATTTAAGTAGAACAATATTTCTGTGAATCTGGAAACTTAAATATAGCCCACAGTACTCTGGCAATATGTAAAAAGCATGTGCATGAGCCCAAAATAAAGGAAGGAAAGAAAATGATTGAGATGAACAATCATGTGGAAATAAAGAACACTGGCTTCATGTATAGAAAATGGAAACATATAACTGAAAACTGCCTGAAGGCAAGGACTATTGGCGATAACGTAGACATAATGTTTCCATAGGGATTAACTGTTCTTGAGCTTTTCCCATGTGTAAAGCACAACATACTTTTGTTCAGATAGGCCAACTTGGCAGCCTCTTTATTTCTAGGGGAAAAAAAAAAGTATTTATTGTGCCTATGCAGAAAAAAATTCCACTCTTGGATACAATGCGAACACAGTTCTTTTATCTGACGCTGAAAATCCCCCATTGGATGCAGTGCAAAAGGTAAACTTCCACTGATCACCCACCGCGACAGGATGTCTATCAGAAATCTGCATGTAAAACATCATTTTCAAAAGTCTTCAATATATTTGATTATTTGATTATATGTTAATTTCTTTTCGATTGAATGTGTTTAATTCTGCCTCTCTAAACTAATCTGAAGGAAAGAAAACAGTATTTCCCTGGGAAAAATGTYGTTATTCTTACAAAGAGGTGACAAAAAGATACATGACTTTAGGAGAAGCTGTTGAATACACRGACTTATTTCCAACATTTACCTTTTTTTTTGTTGTTAGTTTTATCCAGTTTTATTGCCTTCAATTTACTGCTGATCTATACAAGCAGCTTAATTTTCTGAGAGTGAAAACAGGCTTTCCTTACATATTCTTTTAGAGTCAGAGAGCTCTTTCATGATCTTTTTTTTGTTTGTTTGTTTTAAATTTGAGAACACCCCAAGGTAGGGGAAGTAGAAACTGTTCCTATTCTGTCTGTTCTTGGGCCGTACAGTACAATAACTCCAGAATTTATGTCTGTGAAAATAAAATCAAGTTCATTAAATACTAATTGCAGAGAGATTTTCTGCCACACAAAAAAACTCCTGGGAAAAAGATTCTTAAAAATAAATGAATGGACAGACTGACACATCACAGAGGCTAATTTGCAACACAGAGTTTGCAGTTCTAACACAAGGCCACTAATTTTTTGGGTATTCCTTTTACATACTGTATTTATCTATAGCAAGAACAAACTGATAGGTAAATGGTTGCTTCATTAACSTAATAACATAACATTCTTACAATTAAAGAATATAGCTATTTCTATTATAAACTCCCATTTTCAGAATGATATTCATCTATCAATCAGCATTTCTTCCAGCTCAAAAATGTAAAAGACATTAGATAATCTTTAAAGAGCTGTTCTAGATTTTAATCACAGCTTTCTCTGATTGAAGAACCAGTATATATTGGAACTCAGAAATTCACCCTTCTCAGACCAAGTTATTTGAAGCTTTACTTTCCTTAAAAAAGGAAAAATGTATCGACTTCAAATTTAACAAGTCAACTGTTGGGAACTGTGATTTTTTGAAGTAAGAAATTGAGTATCAAGAAGTCCTTTGCTCTGAACAAATGAGCAACAGAAGAGATGAGAACAAAGTTGTGTGCAGTACCTTTACTGGGAGGCAGGTGCTCAGCAAAACCTTTCTATGGCATTAGATATGCAAGAAATAATATGACTCTCTTCCTCCAGGACAACTTTGTGATTTGTTAACCACAAAGCAACTGTGAACTCAATTGCTATCAGGTCTTCCCACAGTCAAGAAACAGGGAATAGCTTAAAAAGTGTTTATAATGTTTATATCTAGGTTATTGACCCATGAAGTAACACCAGATTCAGCAGGCTGAAGATGATACACACAGAAATGTAGAAATTGGACCATGAGGAAAGGAGAGAGGTTTTACTCCAAAATAAGATTAGGAGTATTAATTGAGCACAGGAGCTGGCACCTGACCTGCCGAAGTGACACSAGCCTCTGTGAGAGGGAAAGCGGCAAGCGGAGGGTTAGCTGGAGAACAACGACATCCCTCCCGCTTGTGTGGGGGTAGGGAGAGTCTGGAAGGTCTGAGGGCATCCACATTCCACCGGGACCACAGCCAAAGAGCGTCACCTTCCAGCTACCCATGTTTAGCAGCTGGCTGAGCAGTAGCTGGCTGCAGTTTAGGCTGATGAAAAGAGAACCACGCTAGGAACAAAGAAGTCTTCTGAAGTCATCTGTAGGCTTTACCTGTGGTGCCTTGCAAGGTTTGTTACTGTACAATTTCCTATTTTAACTGTTCCACTCTTAGATAACTGCATCATTTCATTTACATGGCTTAATTACCTAATTATCTGCACTGGCACATATTATAAAATTAGGCACTGTAATTGCCACATTAATAAACATCAACACAATTTGAAGTGCTTCCAGTACGCCAAAAAGGTATTAGAAGAGGGACACAGGTCTAGTCAACATGGACATAAGAAGTACAGTACCTAGACCCTCCAAATATGAAARCAAACTCAAGGACTGCCCCTTATCTTTCATCTTTTTTTTTTAGGTATTTGCTATTAGCACAAGACAGTAATCACGTAACTAAAATTCATGTTTCCTGGGATCTTTTTTATATCTCAAACCATCTTTCCCTAAGTTGAGTCCCAGTAAACTAATCGACTTGGCTTAAGGTAACAAGACATCCAGTTGTTTGGTGTTTATAAGGATTTGCTATGAGTTCTGCAGTGTGATGAAGAGGCATCTAAGCTGGGTACGTGAAAGTGTAGCCATGTTTGTATGGCACTTTGGCCAGGCAAATAYGCCCTGCATGGGCAAGGCTGCAATGGTTTACATCAGTCACACATAGCCAACTTCCTTCACTTCATGAAACACTTTAAAACACACATTACCATAAATAAGAATTACACCTTGATTTYTGTATTACTTATACAAGATTTGATAGTATTTAGACCTTGAGTTTCAGACCTTAGAGGAGTAAAGTATCCTCTGAAACTCCAAAAATAGAGAACAGATATTTCTTCATACTCTCTCTTGACAAATTCACCTTATTCAAGAAAGAAAAGTAATACTAAAGGAACTAAAGACTACTAAAAGTTAAAAAAAAAAATAATAAAATCAGCCAGGATAGGTAGTGAAGAGCTTCAGCTGCAAAGAACAGCCTGAAAAACAAGGCAGAAGTGATAGCCAAGAAGAGAAGCATTTCAACTCTCCTAGCCTGATCAGTTTAAGAGGGAGGAGCAGGTAGTGAGTATCATTCAAAGAAAGCTCTAAAGGGTCATGAGTATGCATACAGGTGTATGATTCCTAATAAGGAGTAATAGTAACTTTGGGATATATGCTCACAAAAGAAAGGGGATACAGGCATCTAGAAATAATTTGGTAGTTGAATACACTTCTGTTGAAAACTGCTGACAATGTCCACATAATATCTCACTGTGCAATTAATGAGTTAATAATTTTTTTTTGGTTTGGTTTGGTTTGGTTTTTTCACTAGCTTTTTTTTGTTTGTTTGTTTGTTTGTTTTTTTACTAGCATTGAACTAATCCCAAACGGACTTTGATGCTCTCTTTGAGGTGAACTGTGGTGTTGATCTTGTTGATTTACACTTTTGCTTATACTACTGCTTTTCTGGACCTACAGGGAATTTATAGTTAAAGCTATGCGTTCAGCTCTGGGCTATTAGTACAACCAGACAGCCAGACTTCACAACTTCATACAGAGGTGGATTTCACACCAGCCTCTTCCTGAAAATGTTTCATAAGTATTCTAGAAATATGGCAAAATTTTCCTGTGGTCTGAATTTCCCTGCACTGACTGCTTTATCTTTCAAACCATATTATTCTTGTGTTGGTTTGTTTTTGACTGAATGTACAATTAAGACAGCTAAATCTTATGCCAGGCAGTGGTAAGTCATGTCAACTCAGCAATCAGTAGGTTTAGATTTGTCAGTGAAAAAAGGCAATTCCTATAAGCTTTAATTAAAAATGAAAAGATGGAAATTTACTCTCACTGAAGAAAAATAAGGTTGATATCCCAAGGTACTGGAAACGTTCAGACTATGATTAGTAGAAACCTGACTGGAATCTCAACTAACATCTACATGGTGATAAAAAGCATTTAAACTGATAATTAAGCAAGCTCCTAGATGTCTCTTCCTACCACAGACCCCTGTAAACATAGCTAACATTTCATTACCCACATAGCTATGGGTACACACAGCAGCGTGCGTTACTCTGGTAATAGCAATTTGCCATGTCAAAGTGGCACAAACAAAGCACAAAGTTTTGCATACTCGCTCCCTTCTTCTGCCCTCCCAGAGAAACACTTCCAGGCTTTCAGTCATTTCCTCTCCTSCTCACGCTGGCTACTCATTTACTGCTGACATCGTCTACCTGAAGGAACTGACTTGCACACCTCACACTGCAAGCAGTAAGGCATGCGAAGGGTGTGGAGCAAGCTGAGACGCAACGAACGGGTGTAAAAGCTATTCCAGAGTAACTGGGCTCCTTTCACTTTGGAGCATTCATATGCAGCTACAGCAAATCACAACTATCCATCCAGGAAGCTCTGGCAGTACATATCACTTAAGATAATTTAATTTGCTAAAAAATTGCTTAGTTCACTGGGGAGCAAGGAGGGGAACGTTTAGTAAATTAAGCTATGGAGTCAGAGATACTGTATTGGGGTAAACAGGGCCCAGCTCAGAACTCCAAGTTCCCACTTGCCTCTTACGAAACAAGAAAGCTGTTTTCAGCCCCAGGTCTTGTGTACAAATGAGATATTGGAAACAGACTTTGATACTAGAGAAAAACATTTCTGTGTTTTGAAATGAAATACTTTGCATTTCACAGTATTTATTTACTCCAGTACCGAAACAAAATGCCCTGGTTTTAAAGCTCCTTTAGGAACTGGGCAATACCAAATAATTTTTTTTATATTTTAAACAAACAGAAGTGTTGATACTTTAAGAAATGTGACAAGCTAAAGTCCCCCAAAGACCTCAGGTCACTTTGGCTCAAATAAAAAGGTGCACTTYTACTAGCCTTTAGAATAATTTTAGAATGGATCCAATTTTCCTAATTAGTTACCGAAGATCTAAAACACAGGTTTCCACTAAGAAGTCATCACAGYTTAACTGCAGGCTGCAGATCTACAGTGTAGATCACATGTAGATATTTGATTAAAGTCTGGCCATGACTGTAATACTGTAATGTGTGTGTATGATGCCAGCAGTTTAAAGAAACACCTTCCCAAACCATTCTGTATGTATGTATGGACTATACAAATCTTTCTAAGGAACATTTGGGGGAACGGGAGTGGGGTGAACAAGGAGGGGAACAGAGAGGAGGGGTATCAGAGGGGCTGGTCGCCTGTGAGCAGCTGTGGGTCGGTACACTTGTCCGACCAAGACCTGCGCCTGGTCACTGTCATCTGTCTTCTCATTAAATCCCTTCTTAACGATCTTTCTGTGTGCTGTGTAAGCGCCGCCAGGGCCGGGCGCCAGCACTGGGGAGACAGGAGCGAGCGGATCCAGACCAGCACCTGGGCCAGACGCGGGTAAAGGGGATCTTGTAGCGTGACAGTGACAGGAGGGTCCACGCGGGTCGTGGTGCCCACGCGCCCGCGCAGCCGCTGCTGGGGGCGAGTGTYGGTATTTTCCCCTATTCTGGCGTGAGCGCGTGTGATGCACACGCAGCCTCGCTCCTGGCTGGCCCTGCAAACGGGAGAGCAGCAGCCGTGTCCATCGGCCCAGGAGAGGGCGACCCGGGGTCCCGGAGCACCGGGCTGGCTCCGGCGGCCGGGCAGCAGGGATCCCGGGTCGCGGGGTCTGCGGGAGGCAGCAGCCCACATAACATCTCTTAAGAAAGCAAACCTCTGACATGATAAGAAGCGAGCTAGTACATAAAGAGTTTCAGGAAGAAAGATGTGCAGAACACCTGACTTTTGCAACAGGCTGGGAAGAGACTGAACCACTGATCAGCCTTGGTAACTGCTGCAAGGACTACTGTGAGAGTGGTAAAATAAATATCARTACAAGAGAAGTAGCAGACCTGAACTCCGTAACAATTATGGGACTGACGGTGCTTCCCCRAATTCTCTGACACTGTGTCAACATCTCTCTCCTTCCAGGCTGCACCACTCCTGTATTACCCTTCATGGAAATCGTAACTGTATGAAACCAGTGCTTCACTGTAGAAATAATTACAGCATCCCAAATTCACCATTGTGATTTCTCTGAGGGATCTAACACAGAGCAAAGGTGAGCTGTAAAGTAGCAAGGTCCCTTAAAAAATTGCRTAACAGTTTTTGGAACTGGCAAGCTTCCTGTTAAAATAAAAACCAAAAAACCAACAAAGCTAACTAGCATGTTTTTGTTGAAGAATTTACCCAGCCTGGCTCCTGTAATCAGTGTAAGTTGAAAACTAGGGCATGCATATACCCAATGAGATTTTAAGCATTTCAGGCTGGGTCATCTTGCTTTTACCAGCAAAGACGGATTCAGTGCTTTGGCCCTGATAGTTCAGAGGAACCACACGCAAGCACTGTATTACAGAACAGTTCAACGCTTAGTGGGAATCAGAACGTTTGACTAAACCTTCACATCCTTGCACATCCATTGACTCTCTAAGCCTTGAAGTTGTCTTTGGGCAGTCAAGACTGTTTGATGGATCCATGTGACCACCACACCTTTCTCTCATGGAAAGGGTGCCAGCATATGTGACTGAGCTGTTCAAGCAGTGGGAAGAGTCATTCCACAAGTCYGGATGCTCCACAAGCCACTATTTAGATTTCATCTCTTAGAAATGTAGAACTTCTTTATTTGCTAGATTTAGATTCTCCAGAGATCCTCTGGAGGATATAGACCATATCCACAACAGAAGCAAGTATGTTTTAGCCACTAGCTATTACCAAAAAAAAAAAAAAAAAAAAAAAAAAAAAAAAAAAAAGCTTCATTCTTCTTTGCCTCTAAAACTTCTTGTCTTGTAACTTTGGGATCATTATTCTCACCACTCTCTAGCCATAAATTTGAGATCCCAAGTAACTACCACCATTAAGCGACAGTTAGCCATGTGTATATTCTTTACACTTCAAGAGAGGAGCTCTCCAGATTCCAGATCCACTTTGCAGGATTTCTATGGAATTTACACCAGATTTCCCAGGACATAGGTCTCATGATGATAAACAATTTCAGGAGCTCAGTGCAGTTCCAAGTTCTTAAATAAGGATCAGGAATGAAAACTCCCATGGGTTTCAATGAGACTAGGATTTCAATCTAAATCAACTTCCTCCTATGTTGTGATTTATGACATACTTTCAGGGAAGTTCACTACTTAGTATGCTAGTCCTTTTCTGAAAATTATTATTTTCAAATTACTTCGCAATTTAAATGAGAATTTATGTTAATTTGTTGATTTTTTTTTCAGTACAGTTCTTAATCTTTAGAGCTCTGGATACTACTGACAAATTTTAAAAGATATTCTATTACATGATATTTAGTCCAGCTATAATACTTCCTAGGTTCAGTGTACAGAAAGAAATGCAGCAGAAGTGGCTGTTACAAGTGTCACCCTTTTTCCTGAAGCATTTAAAATCAGCTTCAAAGTTAACACTTAAAATCAGCTTCAAAGTTAACACTTAAAATCAGCTTCAAAGTTAACACTGCCTTCAGGTTTTGTTTTATGCTGGTTTTACATGTAAAGAGCGTTCAGGCCCTTTGTCAAAGTTCTTACTGCATAGTTCTGGCTGCCATTTGAAATATATAATAAGCTTCTTACGTGGTTTTCTAGTAGGCCTAGATTTTGGCACAGCACCTGCCTGTTCATGTGTCCAAGGAGGAAGAGGAGGAATAATGGCAAAAGCAGTTTGCACAAAAGACACAGAGGCAACAAGACCATGCCATTTTTTAACTACATTCTGAATGAAAAGCAATTGTGATCTCTTTCTTTTCTGGAGTTTATCAGAACCCACTTCTAATACAGCTTTGCAGCACTAAATACACACTTCAGCCTGAAAAGCACTCTCCTATRATAATGGTGGAGTGCAAGCATATTTGCTTTTCATCAGCACTTTACACTCTCCCCTTCAGATTCGGTTATATTAATTTTCCTTTCATGGGAATTTTCAGTTCAGGTGAAAGGTTTTTTTTCTCTTTATGAGAACTTATTTCTTGTTATTTTACTGTAATTGCATCAAATGTGTAGATTTTGAGTTACAGCTTGGGAAATACATTAGGGATCTTCACCCAGCAGATGGTTCTACAAATTCCCTCAAAGCAAAACTCTCACTGATGATAATAATGTTACTATTATGTCATTCTAGACATTATCGTCTGTTTATTTACATGCTACTTCTTATAGAGCTACACTGCAATATCTCTGTACCACAGCTGTTCTTTGCTTTACTTCTTTGCATCCAATAACATTTCTAGTTGGCTCCAATGTAACAGTAGTTTTATTATGCCACATCGAAGCAAAAGGTTCAATAACAAAGCTATTAATTTTTTGTTTTTACTATTATTTTTTTTCAAGGATTTTTAGAGTTATATTTACAAATAAAGAAATAAATTTAATGTTTTCTCTGTTGCAGTCAGTATTAGGTGGTATATCCATCAAACATACTGCCCTGTTGTCCAGCAGGACTGCAAGCAGCCCAGATGTGATCTTCTGGAAGGTAGCAACAGCATCAGTGAAAATCCATTGTAAGAATAGATATACAAGTATTTTTGATAATCTGCCTGATTTCTAAGCAGGTCACAGTTCTTTAGCAATGCAACAGTATTGGTATAATACACTTAAAAAGTACTCCTAATACAGGGAGAACTTAAGTGGTTAAAGTGTGTTTGTAAGACCAGCTTAGCTCTTCCAGCTCATCCAGTGAAAAGAAATGAACCCAGAAAAAGCAGTTTTACCACTGTAACTGCATCTATGTTAGGGCTGTCTGTAAACACAGCTGTGCTGTGCTGGAATCCCATTTCTTCACATCCACGGAAAGCTTGAAATGCAAGTCTAATCTAACGCTTTGAGGAGCTCCGTGTCATCTTTGAAAGGATGGTAGTCTGTCTTGAAATTCTGGATAGAGAAAAAGATGCCACAAATATACCCACTTAAATTTCAATAGATTTTTTGAGATTCTTTTGTTTTGCACTCATTAAAATGAGGGACTAGAAATCAATTCCCTTCAAGACAGGAAATGTGAGATAGAAGCCAAAAATACGACAAATCATTTGATTGCAATTAATCAAATTACATTACTATATTTTTTCAGTTCAATTTTATCTTTAAAAACCAAAAATATAGCTAAATAATAGATGTACAACAAATTCACAAAGCAGCTCACTTTATTTAATACTAGCATTATATCATGATGAATCCCAACCCTACTCTTCCAGTTAAAGGACCATTGGTGCTTGCTTCTATTATTAATGCAGAGGATATGCTTCTCATGTTCAGTGACCCAGTTCCAAGGAGTATCACATTATAGAAGCCTATTTTCCACTTAATAAACACATATAATTCCTGTGAACATTAGTACTGATTATGCATGCTTATATACTCTAGGGCTTATTCATCTAAACCCAGCAAATTCAAAAACGCTAAAGCAAAATACATTTGGCCCTCTAGAATGAAATAAACCCTAAAGAATGACAGGAATAATCCAGAATGTCTTACTGATATATTTTATTTTAATGGGGCTTTTAAAAATGACTTTTCTTCAGCTCTCTACCCACTATGCTAATGCTGTTTTACTTTAGACAAAAGAATTAAAGACTGCTTAGGACAGRAAGAAGAGAAATGCAAAAAAGCAAGCATGGTTGTAGCTTGATAGGTAGGACACTCTCTGTGGAGACAGAAACTGCAGGTTCCAGACTAATCACTATTTCCCATAGACAGAGAGGTTAATCGGGATGTTGCCAGCAGCCCAGAAGGGCCTGCCTTATCACAGGCAGAAGGTGAGCAGTGCACAGGCCGACTTCACGTAACATAGTAACTGAGTCCCAGTTTCCTACAGCTGGAGGAGTGCTTAAATCTCTGTGGTAAAAATTAAGCATTTACCTCATCCTCATCCCTTTTTTTTTTTTTTTTTTTTTTTTTTTAACCTACGAGAGAGAGAAAAAGGAGTCTGGTCACTTGATTTTAATTTTATTTCCAATGTCCTAGGGAGTTTTCTGCAGGACAGATTTCCAGGATGCAATTCCCATGTGAGTACAGATGCTTACACCCTGGAGGAAGGTAGAATTTAATAAAAAAATCCTGTCTTGAGAATTGAGTCTTAYGGGTTTGCACTGGCAGATTTGTGAACAATGTGCTGGCTTGATTTTTAGCTTTCTCAAATGGTATATATAAATTCCRACCTCTCTCATGCTCTGTACAGACTGTTGGGGCAGTTAATTCAGTATTGCAGCATTTGAGGATCTGGATTTGTAGTAGTTTGCCAGTAAAGTACTTAAAAATTGTTCAAGTATTCACCTCATTCAGGACTGTGGAAGCAAACACAAACTTTAACAGCTGGCCACAGATTCTGTATCCTCTCCAAGAATCTATACAACCAAAAAAGTAGCAATATTTTTACCAAACTCATTAGATTACAAAGAATGCTAAATATGCTACAGTTTAAGGTAGATTTCCTCCTAGTCGCTGTCTATTTAAAAGAAGTATTCTTGATTAAATATTTTTATAGGCACTTTTACTAGAAGTGCTGCAAACAATTTTTCTRCAGAGTCCATTTGTATAACTGCTATTTATTTTAAGCATTGCATAGCTATGCTCATAATGGGAACTTCAATAGCAAAGCTAGAACTTCCAAGCCACGCTAGAGTAATTCCCCCTTCTATTCAGTATAGTCTACATGTAAACCAGTAAGTACATTAGTGCTGAGGACCTAACATCTAATCATATATGTTCTCGATACTTTACTTCAGACTTGCTCGAGCTGGGTCCCATAGACTAAGCATCTATTAGGAGGCATTTTATACAGTAATACATATGGTGTGACTCCAGAACACATCTTTTAGTTAAATTTCTCAAAAAAAAGGCATGTCATGTGCAGCAAGATCATACCACAATGGTGACAGAAGAACAGTGGAGATAATTGGAAAATTCACCTCAAAATAACGCTCCTGATATAACCTAAAATGTTAATGTAGATGCATTCCCATAGACAAATACTTAAGACTTGCCCATTAAACTACTGATACATCTCTCAATGAAATAGCAACTAAAAAATAAAAATAACTGACAATGATGAAACCATACTTCATTCAATAAGTATTTTTGCCATCAGGTTTTCAGCTTCTACAAAATTTGAATTAAGTAATTTCTGCAAATCTGAAAGCCTAGTAAAATTGGTAGTCCATTTTTGTTAAAACCAAAAAATACATATATTTTTTGCTCTTAAAGCTGAGGATATTTTCTACTCGGTATGAGTAAAATAAGATCCTTCTTTAGAGCTTAGTCAGACCACCTACACCCTTTCATCATTGCATGTGAAAGTGCACCACATAACTCTCATGAGCAAAGACATAACATCATCTACAGAAAATGTAACTCATAACTGAAAATAAGTCCTATAATTTCTTTTCCTAATATATATATATATTTGGGAGTCTTCTTGGATAAAATCCAGTCCAGACACCAGATAAAATGTCATCTCTCTCAACTGTAAGATCACACAGAGAAATCAACACAGGTTTTAATTTTTACCCTGAATATTCCTTTCAAAGAATCAAAATGCTTTAAATCTAACAATAATGACTTGGGACTGGTGGGAAGCTGGTGGCTTCTCCTGCAAAGATTGTATTTTGCACCTGGGATTTTGCCTGCAGGCAGCAGCCGGTACAAGCAGAATGTCCTGCACAGGAGAGCCTGCCACCACCACTGACACTCAGGCTGCTCATTTCTCGGCGAGCTAAGGGTCATTTTACAAGTATTTCTTTATATGCAGAAGTAAAGCTCTGGACTCACTAAGGCTGATGGTATTTCACTTCTGCAAAATTAGTATTTCAGCCTGTATACAGATGCTATATATATACAAATACAATGGACTAGGCTAAACATATGACAGCAGATCTTTAAAAGCTTAACTACTGAAGCAAAGGAGAGAATCTTATTTGAAGTGCATTAAAAAAAAAAGAGAGAGAGTGCGTGCATGAGCATAGAACTAAAAGTCAGATATTCCACCTCAGCCAGACTATGGTGCTGTCTCTACATTTTCAGATTAAAATACTGCTCAGATTAAAATACTGCTATGCTCTTTATTTTATATTCTGTACCACCATTTTGTAAACATGGTATCATGGTATCGAATCTCTGCTATTTCTTCCAAGGGTAAAGTATCTTGTGAATTATCTATAAATTCAAACACTCTTTTGAAGGAGAAAGTCCTTACAACTCTGAGCTATTTTCAGAATATATCTTTCCTCAAAACACACAAAATCATTTAAAACATATTAGTTTCTTTATTGTAATATACCAAAAAGAAAGTAATGATTTCTATAGAGCTAAACACTTGATGCACTTTGCTAGAAATCCATATTTTGTAAAGCCCATTTACTTTCCTCAGAAATACATAAGAGAATTAGATGCCTAATCATGGTGGATGTACACCAAGTATTTTTTAAAATGGAAGCTATAAATTATCAGTCAATAAAAAGCACAATACTTGAAGGCAGAAAGAAAATCTTTCATCTTAAAACAACAGTAATTACAAAGTCAGTCTTTAAGAATAGGATTGTGAGGCAACATCTTGAACCATAAAATTTAAAATATGAAGACAGAAGTTTATTTATGTAAGCTGCAGTTAGTAGTTTTTGTTAGACTATCCATTAGAAGAAAAATGGGAGTGGGTAATAATTTACAGAGAGAGCTGGTTCAAGGCGTTCAARAAATTCAGGAAAGGATTGTATTATTCAACTAAGGGAAGAGACAGTTCCATCTGTCTGCAGAAATTGTCAGTGCGCTCAATATTAACTACTTACATTTTAAAGGCCTTTTATTTTTATTCAGCCTCACATTGTATTTATGAATTGTTCTGATCCTACTATTCATCATTGCCATCCAATATTTTTCCTAATTAAAATTACTTTGAAGTCTCTGACCTTTAGGCAGACACTCCATTCCGAATTAAAATATAATTATCTTTGTAACATGAATGTATTTCCTATGCTGCCCCCATGCTCTTGTTTTTACAGCATAAATACATACTAAATGTAAGGAAAAGATTTCATTGCATTTGATAATGAAAAAGAAAAAGAAAATAAACCAAGCAGCCTGGTTTTCCTTTTATATACAACAAGGATAAGGACCTAGTAGAGAAAAATGAAAGGCAACATTTAAAACTTATAGAGGAATTCCTTCAAACACAATGCAAAATCTTGTCTGCGGGACACACTGCCATGAAAACTCACCAACCCAAGAGCGTCGTTGAAATCAGAAGAACAGACTTTTATATGAGTAGCTCCAACAAGCACATGGTTTATAATCCAGTGGTGTCACATAGGATACAGCCCAGTTATTAAACAGGACTGGGGCCTCTTTTTGAAGGTGAAAGATATCCATACGTTACAGAGCGAAGAAAGTAAATTTTCTGTGAGTAATTTACAGCTTTCTTCCTAAACATCTGGTAAGCTACACAAATTACTGGTCTGACTAATGTAGCACTTCTCATTTATACCCTTGTATTCACCACTGCTCCCCCTACTGAAAGTACTGTTTAACCTGAATGAACAATAGCCCTTAACTATATTTTTGTTTTTGTTTTGTCTTTGTTATGTTTTCTGTGGTCAAAGAATAAGAACTTAATAACTGACTTACCTTTACGTAGAGCTGCTGAAATTCCTCAAGGTTCAGCCTACCACTCGGACAGTCCTTTAGAAATCCTTTGTACCACTGTTTTAGCTCATGTTCATTGAACTCCGTGCTCTTCACCAGATCCTCCATCACTTCAGGGGCCAGCTTGCTATTTTGTTTCCCCATTCTGTCTAAAGAAGAAATAAATTAATACAATTAGCTGAGTCGCTGTGATCATTTTCAACTTGATTAGCAGAAAAGCTGGAAGGCATCACTTGTTTTGTGCACGCTGCTGCTTTCAAACCCAACTTCACGGACTCCCCAGTGACTAAGATACTAAGCTAAATTTGAATATTTGAGGCGAAATGGAGAACAATGAAATATTCTTCTTTCATTTTAGAAGTCTTAAGCCCTGGAGACAGATTGTTTACTTGCCTTCAAATCAATGATAAAAATTAAAGTAACCTTTTTTATCTTTAAAAATATTCTAAGTGAAAGTTTTTTGTTTTGTTTTGTTTTGGTTTTTTTTTTGTTTGTTTGTTAGTTCTTTCCAAAGGAAGGACAATACTGCCCCAACCTTAAAAAACAATCACATTTCTCTTATTTCAGGGGTGATACTGAGACGTGATGTCTCTTCTGTAGCAGTTTCTGCAAGGTAGTTTCTAGCTTCTCACTACTCTAAGGCTGAAAAAYATGGCTTCATCCTTTTAATTTAGCAAAAACTTTTCACAGATTCAGGGACATCTGCAGAACTCCTTTTTAGCTTTGTCTTGACTGTCTCTCCAGACATGACACTCATGTTAACAGCTACTCTTCACACAGGTACAAGGTTGTGGACTAGACAGGCCTATAATGTGAAGCACTGCATATTCCACTATGAGGAAACAAAGTCAGAGTTGTATACTTGGTTTTAAAAAATGATGAAATCAGTCTTAAAAGACATGTAATTTTTATTTATATATATATAGATATATAAGCATACTTACTGCAGAGTTAATACACAGTAGACGGTTTATACCTCATCACTTAACATTGGAGATATCCACTGCATTTGTTATATACATCTTATTCACCTGTTTATAATTGTTTAATATTTATAAATATAAAATATACAGAAACACAAAATATGGATATGTCTATATACAAGTACATTAATTTCAATACTGTTCATGTTGGTCTTTTACCTGTGCTACCTCCCTGGTCTGCCCTCATCCTGCTCCACAGCATCCTCCAACCAAACCTCAGGCATGAAGATTGCAGCTGTCAGCCCTTTGCTAACACAGTGCACAGTTCAGCCCTACAAGCAGCCTGGACACTAGGAAGAAGAAGGTCTATCTTGTCAAATGATTCAGCTGGTACAWAATGAGCTCTGAAAATTCAGCCATCTGCAAGTATGAAATGCTACAACCCACTGAGCTACRACATTATCATCCAGGAACATCMCAAAGCCATACAGACCGAGGCTGTCGGAGGACTGCCTTGCACTGCTGCACAGACACAGSTGAAGGTGGAAATGGGCCATCWTTTCTTGGGAGTGCTTCCAGTATCTAGCAAGGAAATCCTCCTTATGCACACTCCACACTTCCATCCTCTATCAGCCTTGCAAGATTCCACTGCACCTTCTTGCAAATAATGATTTGCTCTGTATCCTCTCTGAATTATAAGAATGCCCTACATGAACTCATACAGCAAATCTTTATTTGCCCATAGTAAATTATTCCTTAGAGGCAGTGCACTGCTCGCTCACAACTCAGTGCAGAGGTTTGCTAAACTCCCATCCACACATTTTGGAAAAAACTTAGCTCAAATACTGGTGAGTATGCAGATGTCTAGAAACCAGCTGTTTTGACTGAATGATGGATTTGCAATTCGTAAGTATTTAGAACAATTGTCCTAGTCTTATCTTTGAATTCTCTTTCTCCTCAACATCAGTTTGCAGAATGAATATTAATTATGTATAATATTGATTTAGTTTGGCATAGTCTGAAATTAAATGCTATAGAGACTCAGAACACTAATACAGATATTTCTCTAGTTCCAACTCACATGACCTTTAAATGAAATGAGAGTATTTTGTTTTAATCTTTAAGGGGCCTCTTCCACCCGCTTCAAATTTTGCTACCCTGTACAGTCTCAAAGTGCTTTGCTTAGGACCCACACGATCYAAAAAGATTCTCAGTAATTATAGTAGCTACCTTAGGGAGGTTTTAGGGCATCACCTTCTGTCTCACTTAATTCATCCAAATCTACTTTTATTTGACTTCTTTCATTTAGATTCTTATCCCATTAATATTTATCTCAGTGTCACTTATACACGAAAAGAAGTGATCTTCAATGGGCAAATATCAGGCATTTTTGACTGACAAGTTTTCTATTACTACTAACGTAATCACAACTTTTCTGTATTGATTGTRTTAGTTCTACAGCCCTGTGGCCTGGCACCACACAGATACACGAACACACAGAACCTGTGAACCTCAGCATAATTTTCCAGTTAGTTACTGTATTTTCAGCAACATGGACATAAAAAACCATAGAAAATGAAGTGGGTCTGCTCTTACACAAGTTTACACGGCGAAAGAGCTGGACAAAGATATCTATCCATAAGCTTTGCTATCATCACATCCAGAGGAATAAGAGAGCAGTTTTCTATCTCTGATGCAGATCCCCAGTTTTGGCTTGTTCCCCTGTAGGTTGTCCGGTCAGTCCCAAACACCCCTCAGCCATCTCTGACACATCCCACCAGATAACATCCTCTACTGTTTCAGTGCAAACCGGCAGCTAACATCTTGAGAAAACAAGAGTTTTCTTCCAGAGAACCAAACCAGCATTTGCAGAAGGTATAATCTGGGGCTGATGGGCTCTGTACTCTCACTTGCTGCTCCAGTATAGTCTGCCTTGCTCTGCATGAGACGAGGGACTGTACAAGCTGACCGACCCRGCCACAACGCCTTCCGGTAATTACAAACCTTCATTCTTTCCTCTCCTTTTAAAGGTCTTTTCTTACAGAATTGAATTACAATCTGCAAGAAGGCTTAAGAGTCTCATATAATTATCAAATATAAACTCACACGTCTGGCTCTGGGAGAGGCAGCTTATTTGAGAATAAAAACTCAAATACATAGATTATCTAGTTAATCATATTCTAACATCTTCTAGAGTTTCATTGAATCTCTTATTATTATTGAAAAAGTACAATCACCCATTAGCAATGAGTACACCACTGCCAACACAGTTAATTTTCTAAAATTAGAACTATTTTTAATTAAGTTATAATCATGGTTTCCCAAACATGTTTATTTTTTCCCCCCTCCTTGTGAAAATCCATGAATATGCATTAGGCAAAAACAGGAGAGAACAGCTGCACAATCGCTAAGTTTTCCAGTAGAGGAAAGGTCACTCAGCAAGCATTTCTTTGTTTAGTAAATTTAATTTTTTCAAACTACAAATTTGCTTCCAACTCCCATGCTTTCAACCGCGCAATGTGACAATCCAAGCACTGTTATTCATCTTTTGTTGCGTTTTCTGATTGGCAAAAATCATGGAAGAAAAAAAAACATTTTTTTTTTTAAAGCTACACGCTTTGATTCCAAACCAGTGTGGGGTAGAGATTCACGATAAACAAGAAACCAGCTAAATGGGTGACACTTTGCGTGAGTGAAGGTGTCAAGCCAATGTGAACGCTCTGGCAGAAGAATGCTTATTAATATTAGCAAAAGCAACAGAGTCCAGATTTGAGAGCCCAGAAAATGCTAAAACTCTATTACCGTCCCCGAGCAGTAACAGCAATAAAGGCTGACCTTAAAACACACATCCTTTTAGCCAAAATGCTCCGAAGAGGCCATCGGCTACTCAGAGAAACAAGCTCCTCAGGACTGCTTCATGCAGCAGTCCCTCTGCTGCCACACAGCAGCTCCCGAATTGGTGGCCCGCAGGCTACGTTGGCCCCCAACGAGCCCATAAGAAGGTCACTGTTAAAAGCTAGAACTTTATTAGGCAACAGATCCAAAATCTAAGACGCTCTACGCTCTAGGATGTGCTGGAGGACAGCAGGCAGGGGAGGCTATGAGGAACATTTCAGGATATATTTGTCTGTTTTTTGTCCCCTCCGGACTGGCCAGGGAGGCAAGGGAGAGCTGCAGCAGCAGGAATTTGAAGTTATTCTATAATGATTCAGCAGCATGGCTTAGCAAATTGGTTTTATACTGATTTTTCTGGGGGCTTTGGAGGTAAAAGGAGTTAAATCATGTGCAGGAAGAGGAAGACAGTTACTCCAGTTTTAAAACCAGACCCGGTCTTCCATTCTTCCCCTGTTTAAATCTTTGGTTTGATATCTTTCCTGCACTTCCATCAGGAGTCCCACATGTGCTTCAGCTATGTTAAAAGGTCTCCTTCCTCCACACTACCATCATCCAAATCTCCTGGCCACTGGCAAGTTTTTTTTCTCTCGCATATTTTACAGCAGTTCCTACATAGGTTTAACAGTTCTGCCTCTCCCCTGTGGCTTGCCAGTACTACACCATCAGTGTGAGCACAGTTTTAAAAATCAGGATTAGAGACCTAAAAAAAGTTAAACTTTAAGAGCAAAACATRACCTACAGAAACTCCTTTGCTAATTAATGATTTCAGAACAGCCTCAAACTGTTGCTAACACAGCTTCATTTCCACCCGTTTCCTCTTTCCCCTCCTCTCCATCCCCCTTCAGTCTTCTCAACACGTTTTCAATTTTTAAAGGGAGCAGGTGCAAATATATATATATATATATATATGCGCACACACACACACACATATATATATATGCACACATATATATATCTGGCTGCTCCTAGTGAAGAATAAACTGAGCATTTTTCCAGATCGCAAACTTCTGCTGGTGCTGAAAAAAGGACCCAAATTCCAGTGCAAACCATGTCCCTGCAAAAACAGTCCCATGCCTTYTTGCTTGCTTTGCTTACACCCAGTTATACAAGACCGTTTTCTTCTCATGTTGTGCTAGGCAGAGCGTTGCCAGCAGGCTGAGGGAAGGGATCTGTCCCCTCTACTCAGCCCTGGTGAGACCAACCTGGAGCGCTCTGTGCAGTACTGGGCTCCCTAAGTACAAGACAGATGTGGACATATTGGATAATGTCCAGCAAATAGACACCAAGAAGATAAAGCGACTGGAGCATTTTACACATGAGGAGAGGCTGAGGGACCTGGGACTACTCAGCCTGAAGAAGAGAAGGTTCAGGGGAACATTAGCAATGTGCATAAATAGCTGATTGGGGGAGTAAATAAGATGAAGCCAGATTCTTCTCAGTGATATCTAATGAAAGGATAAGAAGCAAGAGGACAAGAGTCATTAAAARAAAAGCTCAAAAACCAAAAACCTTCCTTACTGTGAGGGTCATCAAGCACTGGAACAGGTTGCCTTGGGAGGCTGTGGACTCTCCGTCTTTGGAGATAATCAAAATCTGACAGGACACAGTCCTGGGCAACCAGCTTTAGCTGACCTTGCTAGAGCAGGGGGGGTGGAMTAGATCTTCAGAAGTCCCTCCTAACCCCAGCTATTCTGTGATTCTATGAAATGAATTTGAGGAAAATGCGACACTTACACTCCCTCACTTTTGGAGCCCACTGTAGCTSGCCAGTTTCATTACCTCCAGAGGTAACCAAGTAAAAAAGGTTCATCTTAAGGACCACTGGGAGAAGATGCTTCAGTAATTCCAGTCACCTCCCTCCTTTCACTGACTCCAGAAGGAACATAGGGAGATTAGCCTTAGGTTCCTAGGTACAGACACTCAGGTGATGTTAATGAACAAAACTGCCCCAACTTATCTCACTATAATTTGGCTGCTTTGACACCTGCTCAAGTTCAAGTTCTTGTTTTCCCAGCAATCCTGCATGAGCTGAATGGGGTAGTCAACCAACATCTCCACAGTAGCAGCCTCAAGAGGCATTAAAGAGTCCTCTTGCAAGTCACATGTTTTTCTTGCCTTTCCCTGGCTCTGGGAAATGGGAATGAGCCATGTGGACCATGCCAGAAGCAAATTACAATACTTAGTTTGCCAGCTCAGCTGTGCTGGCAGGCAATCATTAGGTTGGAAGGAAAGCTGTGCTTCATCCCCACCCTCTGCCTGCTCCCTGCCCACAGACTCCCACAGGAACATGCTGACTCCTGCAGACTACATGTGAAATCCAGGCATTGAGCAGGTAAATGTGGTGGGTGTCTACAATCTTTGACATAATCTAAATCTATAAACACTAAGTAGATTAAACATCGAATAGACTCCAATATATGTGTATACATAGGAGGAAAAAAAAATCAAAACAATTAAATGCTGGGGAAAGCACAAGAACTGTGAGCATAACTTACAATAACAAAACAATTGTCTTGTTATTTTTGATCAGGCTGTTTAACAAATTTCCAGCTGTGTGCTGATAATTATAACTCTGACAACTCCCAGCACTGTTCCTTTTTCCTCAGGCTCCTTATGACACTACCTTTCCTCTACTAATATCAGCACGAAGGACAGATAGGAGCAGACTGTCAAAACACACAGATGCTTCATTTCTTCAGATATACTTATTGTTCCACATAAAAAGGAATCTGGAACCTTTCAAAAAAAAAAAAAAAAAAAAAAAAAAAAAAAAAAGCCAAAAATCTCATACCCAAAGCCTCATAGAAATAAGTATCTAAGAAACAGTATGTGTGGAGGAGAGGAGGAATTTTCCCATCCAAACCATGAAGAACGATGGCTACAATTGGAATGACTTTGTCCAATTGCAATACTTCCCACACAAATTGGGAAGCACCTACTCACAACAACTACTGATGTGATATCTAAACTAGCTTGCACAAAACAGGGATGACTATGAACCTTACATACCTCTTGCATAGCAGAACTGCATTAGAAAGATAAGTCCTTTTTGGACTGATACGGTACTYGGTACTTTGGTACTGATATGGACATACGATACCACTTGTTTCTTTTAGTATACTGATGCTAAAGAAGTGTTATAGTACTATTAAATCTTTAGAAAAGGCATCAGTCAGCTTACCAGGAACTACTGATGGCAGCAGTTGTCTTTCTCCSCTCACAGTCCAGCTGTAAACCAGCCAATTTGATCCTCTTCACTGACCAGGAGTAAAGACTACACAATGGATGCGGCATTGCATTGTGGCCCTCCAAAACTCCCACAGGTAGAAGACTCTGTCACTCATCTCAATCCCCTATTCCTGCGCCTCTCTCAAAATCTCTGGATCCAAACACACAGCAACGCCACATCTGCACTTTGCCAGCAAGGGGAAAAGCTGCAGCAACCTGCAGGATTGGAAGCTGAATGCAAGCCACTTCTCAGCACTTCCCATTTCTACTCCTGGAAAAGCCAGGCAAGTAGCACCACCCCAGGCAGAGGGACYAAGGACAGACACAGTGAAGCCTAATGGGGCCAGGCGATACGGAGTACTCTGGACCTGCCCTAGGTGACCCTGCTTTGAGCAGGCAGTTGGACTAGATGACCCCTAGATGCCCCTGCCCATCTCAGCGATTCTGTGACTCGAGAACTGCCGACACCACTTCAGTAGTAATTCTGGGATAATCAGATTATCAGGTACAGGTAGATTTATCATACTCCCACGGTATTAGTATTTTGCCCGTCAGTGATCTGTAGCATTCAGGAACACGTTGTACTCTTCCAACTGAGAAASAAAAAGCATTCTGAACTGCCAGCTTTCCCCTTCTCATCTTGCTTTAGCATCTTCTGAGATTTTAATCAAACTTATGTTATACTTTGCACCATACAAACTGATGGAAAGCTCATCAGTGAAAAACAAATAGATTCTTTTGTGCATGTCTAGCACCATACTGAAGTTAGGGGCAGTCTTAATTTACTCCTGACAATTTAAACTTCAAATTAAAGGTGAGGCAAACAGGCCAGGTCCTGATTTATGTTACACTACAGTAAAACTAGAATAAATCTAATGATTTCACATCACTATACTGGTTTTACCAAAGATCAGATTCAGGCCTGTAATCTTTCTGCCTAAAAGAAATGGGGAAAAATAGAGAGCAATGACATTATAGAATACAATTATCCAATTGTATTGAATAATAAATGGAGAGAAGAGGTTTAAGCAAAAGAAGAGATATATTTTAAGTGTTAGCTGAAATGAGATGGATATTCAATTAGATTCATGTAATAAAAAAAAAAAAGAAAGAAAAGGTAAAATCTGTACAGGTAGATGCTCTAACATAACAGTGACTGGTATGCAGGCTTTTTTTTTAATTATTATTCATTTTCCTCCTAAATGACTAGAAAACAAAATTTTGTTTCATTAGAAGTATGGAAATGTTTGAATTTGTTTTCTTCTGAGTATGGAATARAACAAAAAGGGAGTTATCTCCATTTTCAACATGAAAATCAGTGGTAACACTAGCCAGACTAGCCAGCAGCTCAATTATTGATGCATCCCTGTGGGACCCACAGAGCTTTGTTCAAAGCTGGACTCCAATGTAGGCAGCTACTGACCTGCAGGTACGTGGTTTGYGGTCTCAAGTACATACAAGTCCTGTTTCTGCTCCCTCTCCTCATTCAGATTGGAAAGCTGCTTAGAGCAGGCCAGAGCTTCCTTGCAAGTGGCATGTGAGGAAGTATATTGCATTAAGCAGAGATTTATTTGTGTTGTTTAACATGACCTAGGTGCTCAGAGGAGCTTCCAGGTTCTACTACTTAGATTTAGCCTTGAAGAGACAGTGATAAAGTTGCTCTTTCCTTTCAGACCACAAAGAGAAAATTTTTYCTTTGAACAATCAGTGTTCCCTAGGAAAACTTTTACTGAAAAGTTCCTATTTAACTCTATTGTTTGGCCTTGTTGCATGCCACTACTCAAACAGTATGTTTTTTTCTTTTTGTTATGCCCACTTCTTCTCTTCCTATATTTAGACAGTTTGTGACTTATTCTAGATCTTCTAGACCATTTAGAGATTATTTTCWGAAGAGAATAATATACTTGTTAGTGCAGAGTGTCAGACAAATATGTAAGTATACCTGTTGCCAGAGTTTCATTTTGCTACTGGCCTAAGTCTCTGTCAGCAGTGGCAATCAGTAAGTAAGATGAGGGTGTGATTTGATGAAGAAGCTTCATTTATCAGCAGTAAGATTAATATTTTCTTAGCTGGCCTATTCTGATTTTTTCTTGGTAAATAAAATGTGTTAAAATGCATGCAGAACATTTACTGTATTTTTTTATAATAATTCATATGCCAAATAACATTCCAATGGATCTGAGTAATGGTTAGTCCAATTATCCAGAATGCTCCACCCTCAGAGCCTTGATTGCAGTGACAAGTGTGTTGTATGCCTTTTACCAGATATAATAGCTTTGGCCTGATTTCTCTGAGGGTTTTATTCTAGAATCTATGGCTTCCAATAGCCTAACTTTCCCAGTGAAATCCCTGATTCACGGTCGGAGAAATCATAATCTGACATCACTAGTTCAGAGTAGCCAGTGGAACAAGTTAAGTGTCAGAACTGAGGACCATTTTCCAAGCTTGCATTTTAGAAGAGTAGCCTATATGATTTTTAGGTATTGCGGAGATCTATCCACTATTCAGTATGCTACTTCTTCTGAGATGTTTGCTGCAAACTTCTCTTTTGGGGTACTGTTGACAAAGCATTCTTGAACCTTATYGTCTCCCTGAGTGGGTTCCAGCCTTCTTTTAACTCATGTGACCACATTTATGTGGCACTGTAAGCACTCATCTAATTTTGTCATGCCAAAATAGATCAAAACTTCCTYCACCTGAGAAATAGATTTTCTTCTTCAATTTGTAGAGGTCATGGTTATTAAAACACTGYTTTTCTTCAGGATCAATATTATTGATGGTTCCTGTTTGGAGATGAGCACTTTTAGACTCTAGCCATCCACTTTGACTACAGTTACATAAATGCACCATTTTTTTTCTTAGTTTTAGTTTTTGTTTGTTGTTTTTAAATTAAGGGTCATTTGTTCTGTGGTAATTACCCAGAAAAAATACATGCTTTCTCTACACACAACTTTCAGCASATCTTCTGAACTGCTAGCAGTTTGTTTTATTGTTAGTTTTAATGGTCACTGTACCCTTGATAAGTGCAAAGTAGCCAAATTCTGTAARTTGGCATGCTTACTAAAAGGTTTTTCACTGGTCATCTTCCAGCCTTGTTTTAATTGGTGTTTGAATCAATCATATGCCTTTTTAAGGCCACATCTATCACTCTTCTGTCATTAGGCCCTACTTTCGACACAAACCTTTATATCCATATTCCTCATTATAGCTTTTAAATAATACTGCCCTACTTTTCTGCAAAGGTGGATTAATTTCATATAAAATTAGCTGTTTAAAAAACTTAGTTTTCTTTGGTCCCTCTGTAGTCATTAGAGACAGCCAGAAATTTCAGTGATTCACCCCATGTAGAGATAGACGTCTGAAAGAGGCAGGATGAATATATGTATGCCTATTTTAAGATAGGATGAATCACCCTCTACAAGGGTCTCCTTCTTTCTGTTGATTGTAGAGGCAGCCTTGTAACTTGCTTAGATTTGAAACTGAATTTCTAAATGCTTAAAGTGAAACGAGAAAGATTCCACCCTCCTTGACAACAGTGGATTACCTAGAAWCAAAATGCTGCTTCTGATCTCACCAAGAAGCACATATATTTGCTAAGGCCGATTGTTATTCCTCTATATTACAAACTTTATTCAGGTGTGACTAATGTCATTAAAAGCCCAACACACTAGTATACCAAATACAGACTGGTATTTCTAGTTATTTCYATCAAAGTAGTGGAAAATTAACTCTTTTCCATTTTTCTCAAGGACTTCAAAAACATACCAGTTTCAAGCAGCTGAATTGCGGAAATCAGTCTGCTCAAAATTGTCTTCTTATGTCCTTGTGATTTCCTGTTTTTTTCCCCATCTGTTGTCTTATACTCAGTATAATTCTTTGGCAAGTAAAGTCCTGGCCTCAAAGAGTAAGAACAGTATTGATTATTATTTAAATATAGTATTATTCTATAAAAATTTTCACTCTTACTGCTATATAAAACGTTGGTGGTCTTCAACCCGTTACTAATGTTCAGCTCTCTTCCTCTACAACAGTCTCTTTAGCAGCTACGCCCAATGGTGCAAGACACTGTCTCATGGCCATATCTGGACACGCAGGGAGAAGCAGGTATTGCGATCCATGAATGGCTCTTCTCTACTCTTCGCTGGGCATTACCACAACAAGATTAGCGCATAGATTCTTTCCTATCTGTTCCAAACTCACAACATAGTGATAGTCAATTTTCTTCTTGCTCTTGCTCCTATGATGACAACTGTGACCAATAAAGGATGGAGTACAAATCTGAATGAGGATATCAGAACGCAGCCTATAAATAGTGTTGCAATAAATACAGGCAGATACATATAGACATGTTTTAAATCCCTTGTTTCCATTCAATTTCTGCATGTGAAAAATAACACTGGAGATTTTGGAGTTAGCTCCCTTTTGCACACATCTACAGACCACTATAAATGATCCGATTTCAGCTGATGATTTTGACCTGTGTGCGAAACAACTACATTACTAAAAACCACATGACTGTATTATGAGAGATATTAATAGAAGTGGTTATTACGGAAGTATATTGCAGCTTTTTATTTTACTAAAAACCTTTCAAAGTCAAAACAAAGTGCTCATAGCACTGTGGCTAGTGGTCCTTTGGTGCAACGCTCACCCCAAATTCATTACAAACCAATCGCCAGAACCTCCCCCTGTGACTGCTTCAGATGGAGCATGATTAAATGCAGAGGAAATACATTACTGAGAAGATGAATCATAATTCTGCAGATTGAAATCAATGGCTTTACACTTTTAAGTTGGACATTGAGGGGYGGTCAAAAATGTTACTCATACAAACAAGTGAGCAAATGAATCAYAAACAGCTTGAACAGGAAAAATATGCTTAAAATTTGACTGGYAGTAACATAAAATATAAAAGAAACAGGAAAAAAAAGAAAATGTTTTCTTCACAAAGAACTTTCAATGAAAAAACACTTCAGAGCTCTAGTATGAAATACAAAGGTTYTCCATCCTTTTTTGATTCTTGCAGTTTAGAAGAAATGTAATAATTTAATTAACAGCTGTTTKATGGCTCATTTGAAGTAAGATTTCTTCACTCTCATTCTAAATAGGCAGATTTGTATTCATCCTGTAACAAAGAGAGGATGAACTCATGACTTGGAGAGTATCAGTATGAGCTAAGCCACTTCAAGCTCAATTTAGCTACCTAAATACAGGGTATCCTAGTTGGTCCAGGAGGGCACCAGTTTCCCCTAAGTTCTGTCTTACTATCTACCAGCTCGATATATGGATGTCTCACGCACCTTAAGGCCTTTCAGATGGCACTAGGTGCTCATGCTTTAGCAACCAAACCAAGCCTTTGTTTGAATGAGATCTTGCCTACCTAATTTAGACAGCTAATTTGAACCTACTAGATCAGTAAATGTCAGAGTGCCCTGTTTTGTCAACAGAGAAAAACCACTGCAGAAAATCCCAGCTCATCTAAATATATTAATCTAAGTTTGTATCTACAGACCCTGTCTTTGGAGTCCTTCAAAAATGCCCGCCTTCCCTCACTCTGCACATACACTAGGCACCTGAAGTGTAGGTGGAAAATAAGGTGTTTTTGATCTAACAAGCTATGCCATGTTAACCAAAAAGCTGTCCCTTCTTGTTGGTTCATGCTAACATGTGCAACAGGCAACGAGTGTGCRCAGAGTCAGATGTCATTTCAGCTGTGCAAAAGGGTGAGTTATAAAACTCAAGACAACTGTTGTTTTGTGCCTATCCCATTTGTGTAATGTATCTACCATGCTCAGCACAAGAGGTCCAAATCTTAGTTGAGATTTCCAAGTAATTTTTTAGCTTTAACTAGTATCCTTCACTTAAGCTAGAGCAAAAAGGTCAAAGATACGAAGGCATGGAACTGAACTGTCCCTCCAGGACTGAATTTAGAAGTATTCTTTTCTCGTGTTTCTTCCTTTAAGAGTTTCATTTTCCAGAGTTGTCAATCCAATTTCTGTCACACTGTACACAATTGATTCAAAATATAAAAATAGCTTCTATGCAGATTAAAATAAAAAAAAAAAAGGAAAAGGTCCTTCAGAACCTATGCTATATGGGTCAATCCAGCACCAAAGTAATAATGCAAAGCATCAAAAAGTAATAATGCACGTAATCATCACCATTCCCTAGTATTTCCTCATAAATTAGTACACGCTAATAATACTGCTATTTGAAATCAAATTAATAGATAATATAGGTGATTCTCATGAATGCTTCTTCCTGGAAAAATATAAGTATTTTTACAGATGACAGAGCAAAATTGTTTATAAAAACCTCTTAGCAAGGTTATATRCTGAGGGAAATATAGAATGCATACTGAGATTAATATTGACAGAAACTGCAAAATGAACAAGAAGAGCAAAGCAAAAACAAAGCTGTCTCTCTGTAAGGAGACTTTGTGTCCCCAAAACAGGAACTTCATTATTATTTCATGACCTTAATGGCAAGCCTTTTGTATGTCCTTCATCACATAAAATTAATCACAAATGCAAAACAGAAATTCTAGGATATGCAATAACTGAAAGTTCCTAGCTATTTCTTTTACTTTTGACTCCATGATTTTTATAGTACAATGGTTGTTCTGAAAGACAGCAAGGTAAATATGTGTGTGTGTGTGTGTGCGCGCGCACATGTGTACCTATATATACATATACATATACTTTTATATATATAGATTTATATATGTGTGTATATATACAAATTTTATTTATATATATGTATATACATATATGTATGTGTGTATAAATATATATAWAAAAACTCTTCATAAATCCGAAGCATGAATCACAGTATATGGTGTTTTGGTTAAAAGATAAGCCAGAGGGGGAGACAGACAGAAAGAGGCTCTCATGTTAAAAGACTGCACAATTTTATAATTTCACMCATTAAAAGTACTTGGAACGATTTCTTCCAACAGCTTTCAGCGAGAGCTCTATTGGGATAAATTTTTATAACAACTGGTTACCGTGGCTGTGCTAATAAAGCACTGATATATTTGCCCAGCTGMATCCATGTGAGTGTGCAGTGTGTGCACGCACACTACATGTTTTTTTTGGTGAAAGAACCATAGACAGACAGAAACAAGAGACACAGAAACTAAATTTTAATAGTATCTACTATGGTCAAGAATAATAAAATCTATATGGTGGAAAGAGGAGGAAACAAGAACTTTACAAARCATTGCAAGTCTGTAGTACTACCACATCAAAGAGAACTTCTGTACCTCAACCTGCAAAGAAAAAGCAAGGAATAGTCTGTTTTCTTACTTTAAAGARATGCTTGCTTTGCAGATGGCTTTCTGAGTGCTGTTTTTCTAGGACACATGGTTTAGTCATTATCTTTTGGGGGATGACTGAAAAAGGTAGGCAGGAAATGTTAGCAACAATTTTCATTTGGACATCAATGCATTTACAATTTCACCAGTGAAACATTCGGGAAGCTGCTATAAAGGAACAGCTCTGAGCACAGGTGGTAGCAATATATCCACAAAAACAGAAAAAGCAACCATGATGCAGATAAAGCTATGATGGAAAACTATATAAATATTTAAATTATGGGATTATGGAATTAAACCAAAATACTGTCTGATTTCCTTATGTTTATTATCCACCGGGATAAAGCATTTGATAATGTTGCTACATACATACAAGCTGATTCAGAAATCATTTGGATGTTCTCAAAATTCAAAATCTAAAATGCTAATGTGCAGCTCCCTTAAATGGTTTAGGAAAATAAATTTTGTTCTGATTCACTGCACACCAAAACCTGTGGCAGATAAAGACTCTCTGGGAAAACTACTTTAGAAGATTGAGCAACAGAAAGACTGCAGTCCAGGCTATGCATCCTGGAGAGCAAAAGAAATAAATAATTCTCAAGTAGCATGATGTTTCTTCTAATTTAGGAATGACTCTTGCCAAATTGTCCATGAGAATAGTTGAAGCCCATGAACCTGGACAGCAAAGATGCCAAAGATGCCAAAAAGAAGAAGAAGAAGAAGAAGACAGGAAGACAGTTTCATGGCGAGTAAAGTTTGTAGTTGCTGACACAACCTTAAGGTCCGACTGAAGCAGACCAGGGAGTACCTTTCCAAGACAAACAGGAATGTCGGAGATACCAGGCAAGCAAGAGGACAGGACAGCACTCACACAGTTGCACCTTCCACACTAACTGCTGCTCCTAGGTGACAGTGGACCTGTGAAAAATTTATATTCTCACTGTGACATGAAGCAGCTGCAACTGCGTTGACAGCTACTATTTAAAAGCCTGCAGAATTTGGAAAGCTAGAGGATATCAGCCRTTACCCTCCTTCTTCAAATGAAGGCTTGGCATTATCTCATGATTACCTCACACATTACTGGAGAATGCGGAGGTGAAAAGGTTTATGATATATATATAAAAAAAAAGACTGTTGCTCTCTCTAATGATCCCAGAGATTGGGAGTAATTTTGGTSATCATCCAATAGTCTATTTCACATTGTTTATGCTTCTGCAATTAAAGTACATAAATTACACTGCTGCTAAGAAAGAATAAAAATATCATGGAGAGTAAACAGAAAAAAAAACTTCCTTTCCTTATAGTCTATTCCATCTTTACCATTTAATTTCACTCACAGCTTTTTTATTTGCAAAAATGCCCCACAACTTCTGTATACAAATATAACACCCTGTATCATCGAGTTTTAACCTTCTCAAATTTTGGTGACTACACTAAGTTAGTTAATGAGACCAATGGAGAGACAGTCATCTCCGGACAGCGATTTAGCCAATTGATCTAAGACACTTCTCCTAGGTTGGGATGAGTCATACTTTGGAGGTGCTGTTCTCTCTCCATTGACTCTCCAGACTATCATGTCTAATAACCACTGATTAAATTAGCTTTCCTGAATTTTCTGATCCCTTTTTGATCACATTTATATCTTGGTCTCCATAACATCCTGTGGAAATCAGCTTCGAAATTTGATTAAATGTTATACAATAATTTCACTGGGGACCCTATTTTTTGTACTGTGAGAAATAGTGACTTCCTTATTCACCTGCTCCCTCAACAGTCATGAAATAGCCAGACTTTCTAATCTGTGCTCCACATTTTGAATCAACTTTACCTTTTCTATCCTTTTTATAATTTTACTATCTCCTTATCATGTAAGTGGCTATAATTACACACAGGGTATTCTACACATTTATACAGTGGCATATCTTTTCCACTTCTCTCTTAATAGTGTCTAGCCCTTWTAACTGTCATTTGAACTGAGATGATATTTTCACAGAGCTATCCTTCAAAATTCCCAGTTTCTCTTCTGACTTCTAATACTTACAGCCCATCAATATATTTTGCATTACCTTCCTGTTATTGTAAATGAACTCATCTGCCCTTTTATCTTCCCAATATTAAGTATTAATGTCATGCTGCAGCATTTTATAGTTGGATTTAAGTGATTATCACAGATAATTTCAAATCACGTGCAAACTTTCCCACTTCATTTGTCAATTCCACAAGTCACTTATGAATACATTTTATTTTTTTCAAACTTTCCATAAATCATAAAGATGTGTGATAACCATTTTTATGCCTACAATGTTTCACCATATTATGAGTATTAAAGTACTACAAATGACACAGAAAATTCTCAACTTGATAGAAGACGGATTTAATACATGTTGCTATCATTAAAAGCTAAAAATTTGATAAAATGGTTGACAGATTCATGTATTTTAACAATGTGAGAAGGCATGTTGTAATCACTTAAGAGGGGAATAGAATTTCACTCTCAAATCCCTGGCTCATCTTCAATCTTCACCACCGAATTGAGAGCACAGTTTGTAAATAGGCACGTGGTCTTGACCTAAAGCTTTAAAATAATAGATAATCTATGAGGTCTATAGTTGGATCAGGCCCTGATTGTGCTAAATGCTATTCTAGCAAAGCTGTTAACTCTCTGGCATGACAGTACTRGAGAAGAGTTAAAGGCAATGAAGAATACAGCTTAGAAATAGGGTAAAGAGTGGAATACAAAAAATAGCAATAACAAAACAGAGTAATCTTAAAAGCTGTTGTGGCACTTGCCAGGAACTTGGAACAGCTAGTAAATCAAATCAGAGGATGCAATATAAAAAAACTGCTGGATGATAGAAGGCAAAGAATTGCTGGAGCTGGCTATACTTGTAGTACTCCTCTTCCTTCTTTTCTTTTCTTTT
>NW_028186511.1:317487-340486 GCF_003343005.1 Rhea americana | reverse complement strand
TTTTTTTTTTTGTAATTACTCCAAAAAGACTCAGTGTAAAGAGAACCTGTTACAGAATCCCCTCTGGAACTGAACAAGAAAAGACTCCAAATGATGGACTTCTGGTAGTGATATATTTCAGTCTCCAAGACAAAAGGCAATACAAAACAAATGATATTCAGGAAACCTCCCTGCTTTTTTCATGGTGGAAAAAATCCCCTCATCTTTCCTGACCACAACAGCCCTATTACTTAAGCCACGCAAAGGGGGAGGGGAAAAAGCTACGTCAAGACATAGATTCAGGGAAAAGGATCCAAAATCTCTTTCCTCATTTATAATCATCTCTGTGTTATGTTCTGTGGAAAAATTAGTGTATCTTGGAAAATACAGACTTCAGTGCAAGYGGTATAAAGACATCTGATTCATGGAGACATGTGAACCTCTGAAAATATACTAAGTATTTAGAAAAAGGCCTAAGTGGACCTAGCTAGCTGAGTTCCTCAAATCAAAGGGAACTAAGGAGAATTTACTGTGTAGTCTGTGCTGTGACCATAGCTCRAGTAGACCTCCCTGAACTAGCTTGCAGCTAGATGGTGTGAGCAGCCTGTAGCTCGCCTCCACATTTTCTGGTTTGCATCAGAAACATACTTCCAAAGGAAACATCCCAAACAGCCCCCCTTGCTGTGCCACAGTTTGCCCCACGCATTGTACCGAAACACATAACCTGGATTCCTTTTGGGTGAACCTGATCTGGYAGATATCCTCCAAGAAGGCATTTAATGTAAGCCAGCCACAAACAGGTATTCAGTCTGTAGGACCAGACTAGAGCTATTCCAAAACAAGCATGTATACAGTATGGACACAGGACTTCAAGACCAATTGTTTTGATCTACAGATCAACTTCTACTGGCCTGTACTTCTTGCTAATGTAGACACTGTGATCTAATTACCATGGCTAGTTTATATTCAAGCAAGTCAAGGTGATCTTCAATGCATCTACCGGCTCTTCAGCAGCTTGAGTGCTCTTGAAATCTCACAAAGTACCTAAAGAGCTAAGCAAATCTCATCTAAAGTATTTAGCTTCTGCATTCCCTGCTCAAAATGCAACTTAAATTCTGTTACCTCTTTCTAAGAATATGACACCAGCATACAAAGGAGATCTAACACTGCACTTCATAATAGCAGCCTGTGCATTCATTCCTTGTTTTGTGTTGTATCACTTCTTACCATTTTGAAGATTCCAACTTCTCACACGCTCTAACTGCAAGACATTTAGATTGGCATTAGATTCTCCATGAAAATAGCCAGGCACATGAATAATGATAAGTCATATTAACAACGTCCTAGGAAGCTGCAAGTGCCAAGCTGTGAGCACACATTAATAGGCTGTGTTAAGTAACGTGTGTGAKTAGCCTAATGAAAGTATGGGCTGTAATGTTGCTGAAGAACACGTACATTTATGTACGTGTACATACACAACAATCACAGGCTAAGCTGGATTTATTATCCAGATGTGCTGTGGRCTGAATGTCCACTCAGTATTTCCATGGATCTGCCCTCAGGCAGAAAATCAGATCATGGTAATTATGAATCTCAGCTCCTAGTTCTCCCTCTTTGTGCCTTCTTGCCCAATCTTCTTCATGTGCTTTTGGCTGCCTCCTCTTCCCCATCAGCATGCTTGCCAGGCCAGTCCCAGTAAACCTATACCAACTCATCCTGATTCTTTCTTCCAGTTCCCTTCCCTCCCTCCCTCCCTTCCTATCTGGCTCTTGTTACACGCTCAATGCCAATTCTCATCAGCCCTGACTTTTTATCAGCACTATTTCTTTTCCTTTTTTGGCTTGTCATCAGCAAAAGCAGTGGGAGGATCTACATCCAAAGCTCACAAAGTGTATGCGTAAGGAAAAAAGAAGTAGGCTTGCTTGAACTGCAAAGAAAATCACCTGTGCAACATCTTATTGACACTTAWACAGGCTTGGCATCTTCAGGAGCAATGGGGAATGGCAACTCCTCCCAAAGAGCTGAGAGGGTTTGGACATGCCAGCTGGGAGAAACACTCCGTCAGCATCTCCAGGAGAGGCACAACTGAGCGGGAGGGACTTGGGGGGCAGGCCTCAGCCTGTTTAAATGATATTGCATGTTATACCATATTTGGGAACATTTCCGTTAAAAAAGCGACTGTACAACTAAGCGAATTGTTCAGGCTGTAATTACGTTGTGTAAAGCTTAAAGAACCCCAGGCAGTCATGTGAAAAATATCGTGATTTACAGCCCCAAGACACTAAAGTTCTAGATCAAGAGAGAAAGACAAGACTGTTTAAAGTCTCTCCCTCCCGTGTGGGTGAGCATGTGGGGCTTGTGCATGCACACGCGTACCACTTACAACCTGAAATCATGGAGGTCCAGTTTGAGGAGAAATAGCTTAGAGAAGAGCAGTCGGTGGGCAGGAAGAGCAGCAGAACCAGCCATGAACGTTCATCACCAGAAACAACYAGCAACGTGGAAGCTTGGCTCAGCTCCTCTGGTCCCTGCGAGCTCAGGGCAAACCTCATCACCTGAACCAGGAAAAAGGAGGAAGGGCTGTGGGAGGAATGGACGTCCCTAACAGAAGGGACAACCGTGAGGTCCTCAAATAGAAAGGGAGATATAAACTCCTGGGGGAGAAGTTGTTGTTACCCCTACACCTCCAATAAAGCAGTGTTTAGTACACCCAAGTTCATCACTTGCAAGGAGCAAGGAGCACCGTCCACCTATCTCATTCCTCTACGTTTCTAGATGGAGGCTTGAGCTGGTTTTGTTTGTTTTTCCCAGATCAAATGCAGAAGTGAACCAGCCCCTTGCTGCTGCCAGTTTACCCTGGCAAAATGACAAAATGCAAAGGAAAAGGTATTTGAATCAGAAATCTCACTTGCATTTTTACCTTCTCTATTAAAAGCCAGCTACACTTCTGGGGGAAAAAAAGAAAAAAACTTTTCAGAACATCTACAAAAAAAACTTTTTAATGGTATGAATTCAGTTTGCTCCTCTATTCTGCTTGTCACATAGATCTGTTGCTATATCAATAAAAAAAATTTAAATTTAACAGATATGGAAAAGTCCTGAGGCACTGAAATCCCCCAAACAACTAAACAATTACTGRTTTGAAGTTTCCATCAAATTAGTTCCTGCCAGCAAAGAAAGCCATTTGACACTCTGTTCAATGTTTGCTGATGCCATACTTTCAGCCCATTCTAACACGTATTTGAACTTTTTTAGAAACATTATTTTTCCCTAACTTAAAAAGAACTAAGTTGATTTATGCCTCTGAGAATCAGGCCAGATTCCAGAAAGATATCARACTGTCAGTCTGTAACTTAATCTGCTCCCTCAAGAAACTGAATGAAAATGGTTTGTATTATTAATGATGACAGTTAATAACAAAAATCTGTTACAATTTTTAAAACTTTCATATGACAAGGGACAATGGAAAGCTGAGTAATTATACCGCTAATGCTGAACTATTTGAAATGACTGCGAAGGAAACCAAGAAAAGACATTTTCTCTAAMACAGCATCCACAAATCATGCACAGAATAACAACTGTGGCAGGGAACTTAATCCAGGCTGCTTCTACCTGGGTGGTAGCCATTAGAAGTTAGATTTTTAATCTAAACTAGCCATCAAGATGCCTTCAGTGCTCAAGGGAGAGAGATAGGCACCCACTTAACAAGAGGAAATTCATCCCATCCTAGAAATATATATACAAGATAAGTGGGATTAGTTATTTTCTAGAGGTACTTGCTCTTTGACGAAATCCTAAATGATTAGTTTAGACTAYACACCTAATTTTTAGACAGGTAAAATGGCATGGAATTAATTTCATCTCTTAACCTCAGATTCATACTGAGCTTACTTCCCAGCTAGGGGACAACGACAGAGCCTATAATCACCTTTCGCTTCAATCACTGTGATTTAAGTCTCTACTAAATTCATGGGGACAAAAYGGTAGCTTGACATTACAGCAGCCCCTGTGTAGCTTCTGTCCAAGAAATTATCTTTCTGACATTACAGCCAATTACCAATCTGTTTCAAAAAGTTCCTTTYTGAGGGGCCTAGATTTACCAACAAAAAACACATTAAGGCAACTCAGCTCTCTGTGCTCTGATTTCTCTGAGCCTGTCCAGTTTTATACTCAGCAAGGTTCTCTTGAATGAAAAACATGAATACTGTTAATTCAGTTATTTTTAAAAGGTATTTTAGTAGTAGCTCCTTGGAGGATGGGCTTATGTTTCCATRAGGAATGTCTCAGTCAGTACTACCTGGCTCCAGTCTTGGTATTTTACGTAGGGGAAAGAATACATGCACTTCTATAATGAACTCATTTTATATGAAYGTTATCAATAAAAGGTAACATCAGAAAATAATATCTAGATGGTGTAACATATTAGTTGTGGCATTTCCACTGCATTTACAGTGCCTAGTTTTAAGCACCTAGAGATAGGTAGATGTACTCAGGTGAACTCCTACCTCTCCAAACACTACAGGTCATTTAGACGATTATTTTAAGAGGGCTACGTTACTAGGCTTCTAAATAGGGTGCAAATTAATTGTCTAAGTTAGGTAGAGTGAAGCCCATTTAATCACACGCAAGGGTCCCAGTTCAGGTACTGTGTAACTCCCCTCACTTCAAGCGTCACGATATATTATTTCTTTAGATTCTTCTTTTCCTTCAAGAATTGTCTTCTGAAAATAAAAATGACCTGCAATTGCTGTTAACCTCAGCCTCAGTTAAGTTCCTTTGATTTGCTTTCAGCCATGACATATGCCCACTTTGTCCTTGCTTTTGCTTTCTAAAGCAGTTTATAAAGCCTGAAAAAAGGACTGCTTTGTATTGTATGGAAAATAACCRTGTTGAAAGGGACAATACCAAGGCTGAAATGCCTAAAATTAGACCTGCAAGATTTGCTCTCACTGGCAGCGATGCGTGTGCACTTCTATTGTCCCAACCCAACATTCTACTTCCATTYTTATGAAATAAACTATTTCTTTCTGAAAAATACTGAAGTTCAGAATTAATTTAAAATTATATGGCTGCATTGGCCTTGGTGAATGGTTATTTTTATCACATTCACCTTTAGGCTTTAACAGTGCTGATTTTCATAAGCAATAACAACGGAAAAGTATTTGCAGAATAAAAAACTGAACTTCTCTGAAATGGTGCCTGGAATAATGCTGTAATTTCCAGGTTGCTTTATTTTCTCCCAAGAAAATTCAAACACAGATCTAATGTTTATATTTTTCTGTCTTAAAAGCAAACTAGTGAGGAGACATTCACTGTCTATGGTAAGTGGCTGGCACTGGTAACTTGGCGCTAACAGGGATAATTTAGCCATAACAGGTTAGCATCTACGTTATACCCCTTCTTTTCTCAGCCACTGTATTCAACAGACAGAATAAATAAGAGCAAAATATATCCAAAAGGTCAGATTTAATGGATTTTGAAATGAATAAAGCCGCAGAGGTCTRAAGTGAAACTGATGCCAGCCACTGCCTCAAAGATAACTTAAGCTGCTGCTTGTGTAGTATTTATTTTGAGTGTCTCCTTGTGGAATTTCAGGATAAAATATGAGACTGGCTGTGAGCCTCAAGAGGGTATAGTCAGAGCAGTCCAATTTCAACAGGCTATCAAGCTAAACTGCTGGGAGTTGTTTCACAAGTTTACGGGCATATTTCTCTCAGCAGCACAGTGTTATTAATATTTGTAGAACACTGGGATATGAATAGCAAAATTACATCTACCATCAAGATACTACACTGACAGAGCACTCTTTAGACAACTAAACACCTAAGATTAGATGAGACACAAATGCAATACGTGAGTTAAGTTATTAAATAGAGATGTAAGTAATGCAACAGTTATTTATCTGTCTACAAATGCTGATGTGGCTCTCTAATGTATTTTTAGTGCTGCATTAATGGCTTTAGGCACTGAATCAGGTAGTAATTTTCTGTCAGAAAACAGAATTTAATTCTAGTATTATTACACTGAGCAAGGAGCCAAATAGTTTTCAGGGGTTAGGACTGGTGGAAGTCTAGACAAACCTAGTCCAGAACCGCATTCAGTGTTTCCCAATGGAAAATCTGTAATCATAAAAAAGACGCTTTCAATGCAAGAAAAGAGCAGTTTGAGAACACTCATTATTTCATCACCATCTGATTTTGTCAGTATTTCCTCATGTTTCCTGCACCCTGAAGCCTGCACGGTCTCTCCTCGAAGCCTGGCTCACCCACGCACCACGTTCCACSGTCACGCGCTGGCATTTCAGACGACGCTCGGCTTTTGGGAAAAGCGTTCAGGCTCGTTGCGTCACGGAGCCAAGGCACTAACCACCGACTGCTTCATGGAAAGGTTGTTACAACATGGAAATCCTGAGAACGGTAAATATGTCTTTCTCAGGCCCAGGATTTTTTGTCCTTGTTCCAGGCTCAGAATGAGGTAATTTTTTCCTGGGACAGCCTTTCATTTGTGCCTAATTAAGCCAGGTAATTACCTCTCAGATTTTGTGGGTAGGATCACCRTGTGTCTATTTATGAAGCCACAGTTTCAGTCTCAGGCTTAGCTTTCTGTTCTTCCACATAGAGTCAGCCTGAACTTTTACTGCTTTGATAACTGCAATCTTTCAAGTTCGTGTAATTTTTTTCTAATTCTTCTAACCATTCAATCACTACAGACATGTCTCTACTAGAATATTAGCTCAGGCTGAAATAGGTAGTGGATATGAACCACGTRAGCTATTCCTGAGAAATTCAAGGTATGGGCACTCTCATCCCATTCTTATTCTTCAGAAAAGCATCTTACTAACACAGCCATTTTTTCCAGAGGAWAACATTTTACTAGACAAAGAGTATACATCAAATTATTTCTGAATAGCTTTTCCCAAAGAAGATCAGGGACAGGAATGCTCTTCTTTATTATTCACTTAAAAGGTACTTAAAAGGGATCYCTCATTTATATAGAAGGTTTAAGATTTAGGAACTTAGATACTTAAAGAATTTTTATTTCATTTTTGAGTAAATTCCACAGATTCTACCAAAGGATTTTTATCAGAAGTGTAGTGAAAGGAGAGAAACTCAAAAATTTCAAAGATTCTACAGTGTGTAAAAGCTTCCTCATATGGGCTGTGCACAGTGGTGTTAAGTTCTGCGTGAGGAACCATATATAAGGGTATTGGACAGAGGTAATAGGTAGAGGGTAGCCTTGAGGATTTCTTCTTGAATCAGAGAGAAAAGTCCATTCGAAGTGGAAAAGACAGGCTCTCTGCAGCCAGCGGACGGAGCAGAGGTAATGGGYGTTATATCCTGGTTCTACATACGAAACTGCTGACTGAGAAACTTCTCCTCAAAGCTGCACACAGACCTTGGGGAAACAGGAGGTTAAACTCATGATCTGGATATAAATGGTGCGAGACGTTTATATCTTAGGAAAAATGGATTAACATTTAAGCTGCCTTTGGTGTCTTTAGGTCTTTATTCACTTTGAGCATCTCTGCGGTACGACCYAGCCACCACTAAGCTTGCGGGTGCCGAGGGCAGCTCTGCACTTTATGGCCAAGGAGTGCCCCACAGCCTCGCGGCCTCACCTGGGATGGGTCGCCTCCGTACCGCTGGAGGCAGAGCTCCGCGTGAGCAGGCTGCCCCAGGGCCCGAGCAGCACGCACTGTGCTGTAGTCCATGCCCTCGATTCCCCAACCAAGGAAGTACTTATTTCACCCCAAAGGAAAGCATGGACATGAACTGACACATATACAGTACCAATGACCTGATGCAAAACCGGAAGAAACCATATTAATGAACTTGAGAGTAATTGTGATAAGTTGAGTAAGCTTCATACTGGTGAACATACTGCTACAATAATCTTCTTTCTGAACTGCTATTTCACCTGCTCGCTACAGCTGAAAGAGCTGCTTGCTACTTTCCACCTGGCATACTCTGCCTTTCCACTAACTGAGGCTTGTTTTTCTTTTGACTGAGTGGAAGGGAGATTCAGCAATACCTTGCAGGAATGGCAYGCTGCAGGGAAGCTGTCTGGCCTGCTATCGATGTGGGCTGCCCAGGAACAGATGCAGAATGAGCACTGCTTCCTCCCTGCTCATTCATCTGCCCCTCTAGGCACAAGCGAGGCTGCCGGGGCATGTTAGGGCACATGCTGCCAAGGTGCCTCTGGAGGAAAAAGAAGCCAAGAATCAAGGAACTCAGCCCCTCCAGCTAGCCGAAGGATGTAGCTCTGTTCCTGCCAAAGTCAAGCGGCACTACAGATAAAACAGCTAAGACATAACCTTATTTTTTTTTTTTTTATTTAGAGTGATAAAAAATCCAGTTGGATGGCCTCAGGCTCTAGGAACAAGATCTTTTGGAGAAGAAAGATCAGAGCGTAGAGTTCCAGTTTCAGAACGCACAGCTAACCTGAAAAGTTTATTGAATGAGTTCTAGGTTCTTGCTATGCTGAAGAAATTAGATTACCARTTCTTAAGTACATTTTCATCTTTTGTCTTCCAGAAGGTGAAGCAGGCTAACAGCACTCCTAACAACCCGATGGAGTCCAATGGAGCTGTACTGGCTTATATGCAGTGTGACTGGGGCTCAAATGACTATATTTTAAAATATTTTTGCCATAATAACAGACAAGTAGTAATAATCACCTACACAGCTGGCCAAATTGAGATTTTCAAAGGGAGTATAAGGAGGATGCATCTTCTGGATCACTCCATGTAAAACACATTTCTTGCCTTTTTCTGTGCTCTAATATTTTTCTAAAAAATCTACATATTTTTACCTTGTTTCACAATCTTTGCAGTGTCACACCCATTTTCCTCTGAAATAGCTGTTTCTGCCAATCCTTAATGTGATGACAAATCTCAGGCACAACCCAAGGATCAGTAGAATTTAACTGGTTATGCCTGTTTATTGCACAGTACTCAGAAATGTTAATGTCCCAGTTTATTCACAAGGGAACTGATCTCTACGTAACTCTTCACAATTCTATGGGGAAAATCGTTTACAACGAGTACACAGCCACAAAGCCTGTCTAAAACAGAACTCAGCTGTAAGTTATAGCTCTACCATGTGAACGTTATAGTCAGTCATAAAACATATAGCCGAGAGGATGTCAGCTGCTGGCTTCTTGATAGAGAATAACTGTTCAAACCCAAGTGAGAAGGTGATCTGAGATGCCATTTTTTCATAGGACTTTGACAACCATGTATGCATGGGCGATTTTCACACATGTACTGCTGTGCTGACCTTCTGTATTTTATATGCAAAAGCCTAACAAGAAAAAAAGTATGTCAAGGACTGACAATTAAAACTGATGTAATAATTAAAAGTAATAAGTGATGTAATTAGTCCAATGTAATTAAAACTCACAGATAACAGACATGTATCTACTGCAAGAGCCCAATCAGAATCCACTTGCTCATCAATTCTAGTCCAAGTGGATCGTTATTATCACACCACTAGCCGACTGTGACATTTCAGCAGCAACAACACAGAAACTTGGGGGAGATGCAAATACTAGCTGATTTCCACTTCATATATATTCTGAAATTAGACTGGTGATAGGAACTCTGTCTAACATGCTCTAGGTGAGACCCTGCTGAGCAGGGAGGTTGGACTAGRTGAYCTCCAGAGGTCCCTTCCAACCTTACTGATTCTATGATTCTATAAAGTAATCATTACTTTCGATATCTTTCTATTCATGAACTACACAAAAGAACTCAAGAAATTGCTTGTCTGTATAAAAATTTATAGTGAGAATAGACAATATTTCTAAACTGAGCTGAATACCAAAACTTCATACCAAATACCTCAGAGAGCTGAGAGGAAAGCAAAGTTGCAGGCAGGGATAATGGACAGACATTGGCAACATCTTGATTTTAATCTGACATAACCCAGTCCTGCTGCCAGTATATCCACCCCCTCAAAAAAAGAAAAAAAAAGAGAGAAAGAGAAAAATAAAGAAAAAACAAATCTCTATCACTTCTGGAAACAACTTGTCCACTGTGTTTTGCATATGTGAGGATCTGTATGGCCATATGCTGGGCAGGATCAGAGAAAAGCAATCATGTCCCCCACCCACCACCCCCCCGAAAAAGAAAAAAAAGAAAAAAACACACAGAAAGGAATAGGTGGCAGTGAGGGCACAGAAGCATCTCCCTCTCTGGCAGATGCACATACTATCGTGATGGCATMGACCCCAGCTGGAGGGACAGTTGGGTGGGCTGCAGTGCTCGGTGTTCCTCCTCCAGCTGCAGGGATGTGGATTACCTGGAGCCCAGCAATCAGCTCTTGTCTTATACCTGGACAATCCAGCATCATGACAAAAGCCCTTTGGGACTCTGATTTGAGCCAGCTGTCTGAGTGACACACAGGATTTTCTCTCCCCATCCCTCTCTCAAGCTGCAGCCTTGGAAAAGACCTAGTCCCAACCTGTTGCTGGCTCCACATGTGGCCTCCTGCGGGACAGAGGAGTGGTATGCCTCCTGCATCCTCATTCTCTTCACAGCCCTGATCTGGCCACCCCACCCAGCAGCTCCTGCATTGCACTCAGCTCACTGCCAGACCCCAAAGACAGTCATCAACGTGGAAACTGCAYCCGAACTGTCCAGACAGCTCATTTTGAGAAAGGGATTGGCCTTTATTCACAAGTAGAATTGAAACATTTATAGCTTAACAGTGAAATGCAAATAGCAAGTATTTTTCATCTTGACTTGTAACAATTAGAAGCAGGGTTTTTGAGGTTCCGTCCAACCTCCTTCAAACATCATAAAGCAGCATAAATTGAGATCTTCCCAAGAAAGGAACTGTACTACTACACTATGTTTGAGCAGATAGGTAAGACACTGTCTATAATTCACTATGAGAATCAGGGTCTTGGCTTGCATTCTCTACTTTGCCACTAATTTGCAGAATCTCAGAACAGTTGAGATTGGAAGGGACCTCTGGAGATCATCTAGTCCAATTCCTCTGCTCAAGCAGGTTCACCTACAGTATGCTGCCCAGAACTATGCCCAGACAGCTTCCAAATATCTCGAAGGATGGAGACTTCACAATCTCTCTGGGCAACCTGTTTCAGTGCTCCATCATCCTCACAGCAATTCTTTTTTCCCTTAGATTCAGACAGAACTTCCCGTGTTTGTCTGTGCCCGCTGCCTCTTGTCCTGTCACTGGGCACCACTGAAAAGAGTCTAGCTGCAGCTTCTTTGTACCCTCTATTTAGATGCTTATATATAATTTGTTATAAGTTCCTGGGGAAGTCACATTTCTGCCTGCTGCTTCATGAAATAGTATGATGTGAATGGAGTCATGCCAAATTCTCTGAATTTGCCAATACTGTAGGTGTCTTATCCCGTTCAAAACTAACAGCAACAAAAACCTACATGGCGAGTACATACAAATGCAAAACAATGAGCAACTTGTCATTTAAATACTTCAAAACCAGGGCCTCAAACTAACAGGTTTTTTTTACTGCAAAGAAGCAGGATTTAAAAAAAAACAGCAGTTCAGTCACAAGATCAATGAATCATGAAATGAGAGGACTTACAAAGTCTTCTGCAAAAGCTTCATATTTTTTTCAATCCTTTTCCCTATTTAGTTTCATGCCCCAAATGTCTGAGAGTAGGCTAGAGCCTCCAGATGAACAAATTCCCCTACACCTCGCAGAGCTTGCTGCCAGTGGGAGCATGCACTGRGGAGCATTTCTCTGCTAAGTTTCAGGACTTAGTTGTATGTAGGTGACTTAAAAACAGCTCAGTTCTCCCCAGTAGCTACATCTATCACACATGCCACGTGCAATGTATATAAACAAAACTCACAATTTAGCCAGCCAGCTATTTGCATCTCAGTAGGGCGTTCTCTAAACACCTAAATCAGTGAATGCTTTTGCTCTAATACAGTTCTGACATAGCTTGGCTTCTGTTAAGTATGAAGAAGCAGTTTGGAGAAAAGTGGCAAAAATCAGCTGGATTTTCACTAAGTTCATTTTTTCCCAGTATCCATTTTCAGTGACTTTAGATTAAACATTTCCCTCCAATCCAAAAAAGTTTCCTCATATAACCTAAAAAATTGTGAGAAGTGGTGAAACTTAGTAAATTTACATTCCAAATTAATCAGCTCTTTTCTGAAAGGGTSTCCAACTCCTCAGCCTTTCAGAGCTTTTTAGATGCTGACTTTATCTTCTGCTGTCTCTCCTATTCCTTTTCSTACATATCTGTGCTGACTTCTCTTCTTTTTATTGATTCACTTAGAACTTCTAACATTAAAATCCTCACAGATCTGATCCTGCCTACATCTCCGACATGATTCACGATCACACATTCTCCTTTTCCCAATTCCATTTCCTTTAGGCTATAAGCTTCCTGAACACTTACACCCACATTTCTAGTCAATTCAATGAATTTAAACCAACAGATTTTTCCATGTATTTAAACTTCATCAATCATGTAAGTGCTTTGGTGGGTCAGGACATGCTTTGGCCTATTCAAGTCCATTCCTTTATTCAACTTTTCCAGTAGAGATCTGACAGATCAGATCTCAGATTAGGTCCTTGTATTGGTATGGTGTTGGGCTTTGGTCCAGCTACTTCAGGGTGGGAAAAGTTCCCATATTGATATGAAATTTTCAGTTCGCATTCATCTCTCTGGGATTTCTTCAYAACGAAGCCCCATCAAGCCATCCTGCCATTTGCTCCTAAGTATTTCCTCGTGCCTGAGCTTGTCAACATCCCTGCCACTACCGTCGCCCACAGAAGGTGACCATTTTCTTCCCGTGCACAACACCTAAATCACACTTATTCCAGCCTGAAATTTTGTACCATAGCCAATTACCAGAGCTGACACAGAGTGAGTTTACATGCCCCTATAATGTGTGTGAATGTGAGCCCTTATTTCTTGGGCTATTCTGGTAGATTCGGCATTTATAAAAGAATACATCGCCACTCAAGCATCCAGAATTATACCATCAACCTTGATCATTCAGAAGGAAAGAAAACCTACTTGTCTCTGCAAATTTCCTGAAAATAYTGCCAATAAAAAACGGAAGTGCAAGACTGAAATGGCTACTAGGTGCTACATAGGACTTCCTAGAATCAGTTATCTCATAAATTAACAGTGACAAAATGCAGAGTTGCAGAAATAYGGAAATATGACTGTTAGTTGCTTCATGTAGCTTTGGATGTTGAAGTCCTTCTGAATATATCAATCCTTACTTACGTAAATTGCTGGTTGCATTGGGCAACACTGAGAATTACAATCTCCAGGTACTGCTGTTAGACAGACCCCTTTCACGAACCACTTCTTACATCTGTAGATGGGCTGACATTGATATATTGTTAATGGTGATTACTAATATACTCCTGTCAGTAATACGGAGTTGCAAACAGCTGGAATGAGTCACACATATTACAACTCTGAACATCTTGCGATTTAAAGGAAGAAGGTAATTTTCTAAATATCTTGTCTCAACTTCAGCCAACTTAAGGAGCACAAGACACCCATTCAAACTCAAGCCAYAGTTAGATATAGTTGTTTTTCACATACTTGAAGCAGATGGAGTTGCAGTTACCTTTGTTATTTTAAATTCACTATGTGTTTCACCAAGCCTAAAATTACAGCAACACACAATGACAGTCTGATAGTGAAATACAAATTACTCGATTATTTGAATTTATTGTGGATTTTTCATACAACAACTTAGAATCTATTAAACTGTTTCTTATTTGTTTTAGTTGCATATTATAAGTAATCTACATTCAGTGAAAAACATTTAAAGGAGGCACTAAACTAAATGCATTTCGTAAGTAATATCAATTAATTAGCAAACAGAGTTCTACAGCTCTTTGGCTAAAGAGCAAAAAGCAAACCAATTTGTGATTGAAGAATTTGCATTAATAGGTTTCATTAAGCCAGATAAGGTTAAGATGCTATGCGTTGTTATACGTACGCACTGATAGAAAGACCGTTGTGAACAATGCGCAGCAACAAAAACCACAGAATATGCTATGCTAGATTCTTACAACATTTTCAATTTTCTACATCTTGCCTTCCCACTCTGTCAGTCCACAACCCAGGAAAAAAATCGAAAGTATAGGCTCTGATCCCGCGGTTTGAACCACGCAGATTTAGGAAGACCTACATACTGAGCCTAGCTCTAAGATTTGGGGAGCTACAGCRCTGAAGGGAGTGATCAAAACAGGCAGAGCAGGCAGGCACATAGGCAGAACGGAGTCGTATTCAACATCTGTTCACCCTGTACTATGATTTCTTACAGACATCTTTTTGAAAATATCACTCTAGAAATATCGAGAAAAAAAAACAAATATGTTTTAGATGTTAGAACGTGTTCTCAGGCATGTCTCTATTGCAGCCACTGTAACTGCAGCAGCGCGGGTGCCTCACCTAGCTTTAAACTCGCTGGCTTTGTCCCCAGCATCAGCCCAGTCAGGGCAAAGCAGACTGCAGCGGTCTGCAAAACCTATTCAAGAACAGGATGAATACCCAAATCCATACTCCACGCTGAGCTCCGTGCCATGTCCTGAACGCTGCGGTACACAGGATACTCGGTTCAAGGCCAGTTTGAGTGTGTCAGCATACCGCATTCACAGCCTAGTGACTGCAGAATAAATGTATCGTAATCAGCTTTACAGAAGCTGGACTCAGCCACCACTACCAGACATGTACTGGTCCAGAGTCACTCCACAAAATCCCTGAATACACACCTTATCTCTCTGCACAGGTTGCATCTCCTGTGTCATTAAAATTTTAAGATGAGTATTTATCTGCATAGCAGTGTAAATAGACACAGCTGCACTTCCTAGAACGTATATATAAAGACCAGATCCTTGTTTTATAAAGCTTACAGTTAAAAACCAAAATATTATAACAACAAAAATAACCCACACAGTTAAAATGTAGGAAGCTGAAGGGGGCATCCACCAAGGTGAAACAAGCTCAGCCTTTAAGGAGCAGAAAGATTCTTAGGAAACAGGAGATTGCTGGAGCAGCATCAAAGAAGAGAGGAAGCAGAGCCAGAGAAGGAGGGAAAAAAGGATCAGGAGGAGCTGAAGGTCGAGATAAGACAGGAGGCAGAGTTAGTACCTGCTGACACTTCAGGATTACACTCTCAAGTAACAGAGTGGGAAGCCTCCACGACTAATGTTCACTTCTTAATCACRTAGAAACTAATATTACTTATTGATCTGTGTTCCAGCAGCACCTCTTTGTGGTAGGTACTYGACAAAAATAGAGTTGTAGTCCCTCTTAACCCTCTGATTTCCCTAAACCAGAAATCAAATAAATAAAAAGATAGACATCAAACTGAACAGCTTACCTATGGTGTGCCAGAGAGACAAAGCTCTTGTAAGAGTTTTTTTAAAAGAAGAATGATAAAGGTTACTTTATGATCTACTTACCATACCCATGGTGGTAAATGAACCTTAGTATCTACCTCTCTTAGWCATTTAGGTATTTCAGTTAAACAGTTATATCATTAGAAATTCATAGATAGGAGAAGGTATATTTTATGTACTTACATGGGAAAAATAGTTTGTGACCAATTTGACATTTAAGACTGTATAATATAAAAGTTTAAACAAGATGAAACAYCTAACATTCTGATTTCAAAGCCAAAAAGCATACTAATATTCTATATTTTCTTACTGCACATGGATGCTAAGAAGCAGATTCCAGCCCATCAGTGCACTCCAGAGTATCCTTTGACCTTGACGATTAAGGGATCAGATCCAAGATTACCAGAATATTCAAGTAAGACAGGTGCAAAAAATATAGGTGAAAAAATGCAGGTTAAACCTAGGATGCATTTTGAAGATACAGTCCTTCTATAGAAATCATTCTGTTTTTTTAGAAATCACCAATATGATCCAATATTTCACGTATCAAACCAAAATTCCTTTTCAGGCTACCATACTTTCAAATTGAAACCAATTTATCCAATTGAAGATGGTTATTTTCAAGACTCTTCCTAAATGTCCATACTCATTTGTATCATTTGATGAATGTACATTTTATATGAAAAATGACTGCTTTACGAAAGTACAGAATACATTCTTTTGCGATAAAACAACACTAACTATAGTGATGTCAATCAAATATGTGCTAATTATTAGTAATTCTCAAACAAAACAAACATTGGAGTGTTACCCATTATATAAGCAGGTTTTATTTTCAGTGGCCATGCTTTATAATAATGTTAATTTTTATTAACTTTACAAAATCACATTTTTCCTATATTTATCAACTTCTATTAAAAACCACAAGCATTTTCATGCAAACTACTAATTATTATCCCCAATTTCATCCTCTAAGAGTCTTTCAGTTACATTATAATTCTAAATATAGCAGATAAGAATACACAGAAATATGCTGTATTCTAAGAGCTTTTACAAAAAAGATGTTCTAATTTTAGATGACTCTATTCTGAATAAAGTCTTCATTTAACACACAGATACTCTCAACTGCAGTTGACAGAAACAATGTTATTCAGATCTCTTCCATGCCATTTAATTCCATTTCTATACAGAATGATTTAATGGTTCCTTTGCAGTAAAAATGTTTTTTCACTAAGTAGAACACTAACCTTTTATTTAAAAAAAATCATTTCCAGTGACATATTGTCTTTGTGAAATTATTTTTATATATCAAAATCAAGTTACAGATGCTTTACAGACACTTGGCTCAACAGCTGACCTAATTAAGATTAGTATTTTTCCAATCACTTCAGGGATTGATTGTTTCAAGAACTGGTAATGAAGTGTCTACAGTGAAGAAACAAGGTATGTTTTTAACATTGAGGGCAATTAACTATTAGAAAAGATTTGGGAGAAATGTCATAGATTTTCCATTACTCATGGTCTTTAAATCARGTCGACACTTTTTCTTCCAAAGAAATGTGTATGTTGTTCATTAACAGGAAACTAGATAGAGTTATTGTTCAATTAAATGTTATGGACTATGCTAGGTACCTGGTTAAAATTCTCATGATGGTCCCTTAYAAACATGTATTAATCTGAAATGTTTCACCTCTAGGATACAACTTTATATTTAGCTATAAGTCAAAACTGATTTAAAGTAATCTTCATCAGACAGTTTAGTGCCTCATATATGTTAATCTAAAAGCTATGAGAATTACTATCACAGCTCACTTTATTCCTGCATATGCATTTTGATTTGTACAGTGCTAAAAGCATATATTCCTCATCCAAGTTTGGACAATTAAGGTAATTCCACTGACTGATATTATACTAGTTGATATAACTCACCATGAGTTAAAAAAAATTCCACTACTTTCTTAGGCCTAACAATGGTATGAAAATATGTTGGTATAATCAAAGGAAAAAGAAAAAAAAAATATACCATTTACATGCCATGGATCTCAGTTTCTAGGTCTTTTCATCAATCACCTTTGAGAGGCTCTAAGTTAGTGAACAAGAAATATTTAAWGAGATTCTCTCCCTAATGGAATATAATCTGAACACTTGTATGGAATGCAATTTGAATATAACTTTTATTTAAATTGGAATGTACATGAAGCACAACTCTGTTCCTATTAAAATAAATGAGGAAATTCCAGTTCACTCAAATGGGAATGGAAGGAGGAGAATGGTGTTACCAGTGAACCTTTTATGTGATTTTCTTGTATTCAGTAAACTATACAGTGGAGCTGGGGAAAAAAAAAAAGTGATGCTATTTTGAAATTGCCAACTTCTTAAAATTAAATCAGCTGCAAGTCAAAAGCGATTAAAAGTCACTTTCATCAAAAGCCTTAGCATTTTATATATATTAACCTAAAAGCTATGAAAATCACCATTACAATAGTTTTCTTCCTGCATATCAATKTAGACTTGTGCAGTGCTGACTAGGTAGGTATTCTTTATTAAATGGCTCTATGATGAAAAAGCAAGATGTTTTAAAATGCTTTGTTTTCCTGCAGGAAATTAGTAGATTATCATTATCTTAAATGATCCATTAGATTAGCTCAAATTATTCATAACCATTACCTCAAAAATCATAAACAAGCTCAGGAATGTATCAAACTCTTGCTCTTTCAAAATGCTAAAACAGGTGAAGCTAGAATAATATTTTCTGTTATATTGGTACAGTCTGGAATCCAAAATCTGGCTTAAATGGGGATTGCTCCAGGTAGAAAACCTTCAGTAAGAACCAAAACACTTCTTTYGTCCTTGATTCTAGAGTTTCAGAATACGTTACTTTTAGGTCAACAAACTATGCATTTCTCATCTCACTTTCARTGAGCACCATGTATTTTTAATTGATTGTGGTTTTACAATTTATTTTAGAAAATACACKTTGTTCTTTATCCTCCTCAGAGGAACGATCATGAAGAAAAACAGCTAGATATTTTTATAAATACATCAGTGAAGCTGAGTGTCAAGTCATTCCTATCTTCTCCTTCTCCTTCAACTGTCTCCTTAAAACTAACTGGTTCTACAACATCCAGTTATGAGATCCTCTCTAATRGTCTGCCTCAACTTCCTACATGGGTATTTTTGTTCTTTGGGTTATATTCACATATAAATGTGGAAAAAAGTTCCTGAAAGCTGAAACCCTGTTGATAATGTCCCCATAAAGTTTAAAAGACAAATTTACATATATATTTATTTATATTTCTAGCAACTTAGAAAGTAATACGGATAATTCACTCTCTCTTTTTTTTAATCATCCATTTCATTATCTTTGAAAAAGATTGTAGCTGTTACTCTCAAAGCAATAGTACAAGATTTCAAAAGATAAGATATTCTCTTTCTYTGAACACAGACAAGAGTTGGTACAAAGCTGAGCAAGCACCTTCCTGCGACGGAAGCCCCTCTGGAGCCTGGCGCCCCACAGCTCCCAAGCTCGAAGCATTCCCTACTTGTGCTGCACTTTTATATCAGGTGATACTCTAAGTGATGCCACAGATCGCAGCTGTAGAATAAGTCATGATCTTTCCCAAGGATTAAGGGAAATATGCAGCGAAGAAGAAAAAAGAGAAAAAGAGAGAGGACACACACACACACACACACACACACACACACACAAAGAAAAAAAGAAAAAGAGAGAAAGAACAAGATTACACTCCATAGGAAACAAGGAAAAGGCAAAGGATGCACATGATGGCAAGAGGCACACAAAATGCAGGTAATGTGGACCCGCAGGAGAACAGTGACAGGTGGGATGGTCTAGGCTTGTTACAATAAAGTCTGAGCCAAAATTAGGCATTGGAAGTAATGCAGGAAGCCCACACACTTGCTCTTCTCTGTTAGTGTAAGACAAAATTAAAGGAAAGGGCACTGGCAATAAAAAAACCTCTGAAACAAGTATCTGTTTAGATAGTTCTAAAGATAAAGGGTACTTATCCCCAATCCATGCTGGCAAAATAACTTGTATTAAAAAAAAAAAAAAGAAAGAAAAGAAAATGAATGAAGACTAGTGCTGAAACATATTTTACATCCCAGGCAAGAAACACAGTCTTTCCTGATGAACGTTATGTGTTCCAGTTCTAACTACTTTAAAAACCAATGTACCCATCTTATTTTATAACTCTGATTTYGGTTAGCGCGTATTGCTGTTTAATTCATGGCTAGAGCTACCCTGCATGGAGTAGCCTGCATTATTTGGCTCACTGACACAAACTTCTGAAAATCCACAGGAATCTGGGAAACATTCAGGACTGAATCCCTAAAATACAAATGTGAGACAGATGTAACACAAAGAAGCATAAATACACACTGCAGCCAGACATAAAATTAGGATTCCAAAATTGAAAAACAAGACGGGAATAGCTTCGAAAGTAATGTTTGTTAAAAGTAAAGTAATCYATATTCTTAGATTTAGATCCTGCCAGCAGCTCTGCTGAGGGAACCGGCAGGAAGAAGAGCCCGGAGGGCTGCACCACCCCAGCGCGCCGAGGCGCGCAGCACGACGCGGGACGGCCGCGCGGCGCTGGGGCCCGCTTCCCGCGCCCTCGAGCCGGCGTCCCGGCGTCCCGGCGGGCACGCGGCAGGAGGTCGCCCCCGGGGACACGCGCGGCTCCTTTTCCAAGCAGCCCCRGAGCCAGCTTCGCTGCACCGCTTCCCCCGCTGCCAGCGGCACTCCCGCCAGCCGAGCTGCAGCCCCCTGCKCCGCTCGCTTCCAGCTATTCCTTTCCATTCCTGTACTGCGCTTCCACCCTTACCAYGGCTACGCTTTGCCTTGCCATTCAGCCCCAGGCTGGGTTTGTTGGTACTATATAAGTAACACTGATTCTTTCGGTAGATTGCACTAGCGGACTGGACGTAGGGTACAGCAAGAGGGGACTGAAAGCAACGGGGACACTTGGTATGCAGTTGTGAGGTTATGTAACGCCGTAACAGTCTGAGGGATACGTTGTTCAACACCACAACTCAATAGCTGGACCTTCCAGAACACCAGTGATTTCTCTAAACAGTGAAAAGTCAGTGGTRCAATTCTTTGTATAGGTATGCCAAGAAGACAGGACAACTTCGAAAACCAATCAAATATTGCAGCTGTACATCACACAAGTTTATGGCAAAACTCCTTTCGAGTACAACAAGAGGAGGATTCAGCCTTAAATTAAAAGGAAGGAATAATATATAATGAAGATTAAGAACATGTTTTCTTATTTTTCCTCGAGATCAACATTAGCCCAGACTATTTTATGCTTTGTTTGAATGGAGAGGCAAAATGTAATTAAAGTTTTAATTAAAATTGATCGCAGTCCACAAATCTGAAATGGATAGTGCTGCTCTAACACTGTACTGGAGAACTTTTCAAGTAAACCAATGTTACATGAACTGCATTCTTAAAAAAAAAAAAAAAAAAACTTTCAATCAAAGGAAAGGGTAATAGTGAAAACTAATCAATCTAAAGTGTGTCATAGAAGCAAACTACCAACAAGCATGTATTCCAAAAGGGCTACTGAATATACGTTTTATAAAGACAGATATTTCTCTGATAGTTATTTTCCTCTGAAGGTGAAGATTTTGCTGCTTATCATATTCTGGTTCATATCTGTCTATGTTTTTATCTCCTATCTAAAGAGGCAGTGGGATCTCCGAGAGCTCAGCTTTTTAATAAACGAAGGAACACAACTCCTATCGCCAAAAATACTTGCCATAAAACACTGCTAGAAATTTGCCAATGAAGCTGCTGCGAAAACTACCTCTATCTTTTAAATACATCAGATACATTAGCATCTTCGTTACAAGAACATAGAATTTGTTCATACATTCAGCCTTCCACTAACTGGCAAAGGCTCTGGGGTGCAAATAATCACATTTCAATTTTAATGAAAAGGGCAGGGTTTTTTTGTTGTTGTTGTTTGTTTGTTTGTTTGCTTTTTCAATTAGGCCGCTATCTGCACGGCTTCTTGCTCATTCGGCCAGCCCGATATTTGAAGCAACTGCTCCCCTCGCTCTGCCCCACGGAAGCGTTAGACGGTTTCAGGGTTGGGGTCGGTGCCCCAGACGGCGGCTCCGCAGCGGGGCGGGCAGCCGGGCCTGCCGGGGGGGCTCTGCCCCACTGGTCACCCCCCACCCGGGTGTCAGTCCCGTGGGCTGAAGGCAGCTCCAGGGCTGCCCCCGCCGCGCACCCCCCTTCCCTGGCCCTGCACCGCCACGTCGGGGCCGCAGCCCGGCCCGCGGGGGCGRGGGAGAGGGAGCAGCGAGGCGCCCTGCAGAGAGGGGCAAGCGGCGGGGGCGGCGCAGGCAGGGCGGCGCCGGGGGGTCCGGGCAGCGCGGGGAGGGCTGGAGGGGTCCTTTCGCTCAGGGTGCTGCCGGGCGGCGGGGAAGAGGAGGGAAGAGGAGGGAGCTCCCCCGTGGGAAGCGGCGGGCATGCCCCGCTCCCGGCTCCGCACGGTTGGGGGGGGGGATAGACGGGAGGGGCCACGCATTTTCCAGCCGCGGCGGCGCCCGCACCTGGCTCGGGGCTCGGGCCGGCGCGCAAAGCGCCGCGGTTTCCCGCACGGCGGCTGGGGATCGCCGCAGCCTGCTCCGGCTTGGTTGCGATGCCTCGAAACGCAACGCTCCCTCCGGCCGGCTCCTCTCCCGCCTCCTCACGCCTTCGAGGGGGAAGCGGCCTGGGCTGCACATCGGCTTTTGTTATCTCCTCCCACCTCCATTTTCACGTCGTCTCGTTCCCAAGCAAATAGCAGGAGCGCGGCGAAGGCACCGTGCATTTACCACACCAGAGAGCCCTTCACAAACGCGACCCCGAGCTTATCCCGCACACGGCTCGCGTGGCTGAGGAAACACGGACCTCTTACACCCAGCAAGGGTGTCAGTTAAGCAAGGATCGGTAGCCCTTCTGCTTTCACCGCGGGTGTGATGACCTTGCGAGGACTGCTCTCGCTCCTCTTTCTCGCATGGTTTTTTCTCTACCCGGAGAAAACAACGACCTTTTCGCTATCTCTTTGCACATGAATAAGAAACGTCAGACTTCCACATTCAGCGAAACACTTCCAAGCACAAATCACTAAGCGACAGATCTATGCTTCCTTTTGATCTTGTTGGTATTTATATCCAGATCGATACGGGACCCGCTCTCTTACAACAGTTCAAGGCAGAACGCCGTGGACACAATTTCCCTCCATCTCGCCAGGGGAAAAAAAAGAAAAAGAAAAAACAATTCGTGTACACAAAGTATTAAAGAAAGGGAAAAAAGGTAAATCAACTGTCCTGGTTAGGATGATTTGCAAGCGCTAAAAAGGGACGGCAGTAACCTGCTTTAAGCGCCCCGGCACAGACGCACGGTGCACAAGCCCGCATCGCAGCCGGTCCTCCCCGGCGCGCGCTCTCCACTTTCACCCACGCGCACGCGGCCGCCTTCGCCGCCAGGACACCCCTGCGCTGACCCGGTGCGGGGCTCACACTTCGGGCGACGGTCGCTTCCCAGCGGCACGACTCCGCCACCTGCCCCCCGCGATTCGCCTCTGCGAGAAACGCGCCCAGAGCGGCGCCCGCGCAAAGCCCGCGC
>NW_028186511.1:305226-316664 GCF_003343005.1 Rhea americana | reverse complement strand
CGTCCCGGGTGGGACATCGTCCCGCGTCCCGGGTGGGACGTCACCCCACGTCACAGGGTGGGACATCACCCCGCATCCCAGGTGGGACATCGCCCTGATGTCCCAGGTGGGGCGTCGCCCCGCGTCCCTGGTGGGGCATCGCCCCGCGTCACAGGGTGGGACATCACCCTGCATCCCAGGTGGGGCATCGCCCCGCGTCCTGGGTGGGACATCGCCCCGCATCACAGGGTGGGACATCGCCCCACGTCCCTGGTGGGACGTCACCCCGCATCCCAGGTGGGACATCACCCCACGTCCCAGGTGGGACGTCACCCCGTGTCCCTGGTGGGACATCGCCCCGTGTCCCAGGTGGGGTGTCACCCCATGTCACAGGGTGGGACATCACCCCGCATCACCGGGTGGGATGTTGCCCTGCGTTGCAGGGTGGGACATAGCCACATGTCATAGCGTGGGAAGTTGCCCCATGTCACAGGATGGGACATCGCCCTGCATCCCTGGTAGGACATTGCTCCACGTTCCAGGGTGGGACATCACCCTGCGTTGCAGGATGGGACATAGCCCTGCGTCCCAGGTGGAACAGCACCCCATGTCACAGAGTGGGACACTGCCCTGTGTCCCTGGTGGRACATCACCCCATGTCACAGGTGGACATTGCCCCGCGTCCTTGGTGGGATGTCGCCCTGTGTCACAGGTGTGACATYGCCCCATGTCACAGACTGCCCTTTCACTGATAGCTTTCCCAGTTCTAGGAACCATCTGTGACCATCATGTGTGCTTGGGAATTATCACCCCACATCTCAGGCTGCACTTTCACTGGTGGCTTTTCCACCCCAGTGCTTGAAGGTGTCTGTAACCATGACGTATGTACAAGGACATCATTTTATACCAGTTTGTACATTTTGTACATTTTCATTGATGGCCTGTCCCTCAGTGCTTACATCTGTCTGTAGTCACCGTGCATTGGCAGGGACATCACCTTGTGTTAAAAGCTGCACTGCAATTGATGGTGTTTTTCCACATATTTCATCGAATACTATGGGTGTTCCCACTGGATATTTTAACTTACACAACACTGATATAAAATCCAAGTGAACTTGTCCTTCCTTCCATGTTGTCACTGTTAGCTGTAGTAGTAGTAGTAGTAGGTGTTTTGGTAGTAGTAAAGCTCAGGACTCTTTTTCACTAGACATTGTACAACATATAATTGATTGGTAGGCCTAGGCATGGATAAAACCTTATATGGCAAAGATTTATGTGTTTAGTTTTATGTATGGTGAGTTGCATTACTGAGAGACTTCAATGCATAAATGAAGCATATTTAGTATATCTTAAGTATAACAGTAGAGAAAACAAATATATACAGCAAGGAGATGAACAAAGGGAAAAAAAAGATATATAAGAAAGAGTAGTCAAAGCAATCCATGCTACTATTTTAACTTGCTGCTCATTATTTCAAAAAAATATATATAAAATACATAATAGATTGTAATAATTTTGTAGAGTAATTGTATTACTGAAATGCCCAAAGAATTCAATCATAACCAGAACAAATGTGTTAGGTATTTTACCAAAACATACAGAGATACAATGTTTTCATTATGCTAATATAGACAACTGAAATGATGCTRTCCTTGTGTGATGAGCCAACAGCACTCCTATATTCAGATCTACTTTTTGTGCAATAAATAAGCCAATAATTTTAAGATTTTATGCTTTTTGGAATTTCCCACAACATGCCTCTTCTCCAGTTCATATTTTGATTTTCTGCATACGCAAAAATGCAGCCTGAAAATATTAAGAATTTAGATTAATTGCAGACTTAACAGAAACAAACAGTTAGGAGGTGATTCACTTCACTGAGTATCTCCAAAAGTCCTGTTTTATTTGGTCTTGATTAATTTGAATCATTCTGCGTCATCGTGATATTTTGCCACTTGACTGCTTGCCCTGTCAGACCATTAATAATCTTTAACATAACCAAAGACAGGATGTTGTAGCATCTGCTTGATAAGTTTTAACAACTTTTTTTCCCCCTATATTTTCTGTCTCTCATTCAGTTCTGTTTGTCTCTTATCATCACTCTGCAACATTAATTCTCTGTGACCTGTTTTGCTTGTGTCCATATTGCAGTTACTGTGTGACTTTATCTCATCTAGGTAACTCAGCTGGTGACAGCAGCGTAGCTATGGGAGTGCAGAGCTCTGTGTTGGCTACAAGACCAAGTAGTTGCTCAGTTTCTTAGGTGGCTTTTGCTGCTATTTGGTTATTTCACAGCATCGGAGGTAGCAATATCTGAGCTAGGTGAAAGCTAGTACTTCAGGGTTGTCTGAGGAGTGACTGTCAGTCATGCCCTTCATTATCATTGAGGGTATGCTTTTCAAAAAGGTACCAGGCATTTTTTTGCCCAAAGAAACTGAAAAGTGTAGGCTGAGGTTTGGCTAATTTGGCACATTTAAATAGTACTTTTCATGAGTGACAAAATTCTGTTTTCATTGAATTTAGTGGCAGAATTCTATAAGGAAGTGTAGATTAAGCATAAGAGACTATATAATGTGTTTTCATATCTCTCTTTCCTTGGCTACCTTTGGAGAATTCCATATAAAATTAAGTTACTTAGATCATGTTTGCAAATGCATTTGAAAGAAAGAGAAGCACTCTAAACTATTAATCATCCTAGAAAACATTGGACCATACTATACTTCCATATACTATATCACACTCACAATGCAATACAAAATCCTATTTTATAAGTACATATATGTAAAAACACCCTGTTGATGGTATTACTGCTTAGTCTAAAATGCCTGTGAAGAAACTTCATTTTGCTGTAAGTCAACAATTTAATAAATATTATGTAATAAACCATATATATGGTTATTAGTAAAAAGGTAACAATACCATCATCAAAAATTTTGCTACCATCACATGTCTTAGACCGTGGTGTCTTATACCTTATGGAATTACTGAAGGCTTTTGTAAGCTGAATATAAAATTTTACCAGTTCTGAATGTTGGCATTTTCAGCCACTTTGCATTCATTTTTATTCTATGTAAATGCTAATATTGTATTTTAGCCTGGAGAGAATTAGATCCAGTGTGCTTGTTTATCATACGGATAATTGTAGGATTTTCCATTTTCTTGCTATTCAGTTCTTTGGATTTTGCAAATGAAACTAATTGTTGTCATTTAACAACTTTAAATGGTTTTTGAAACTAAAGAATAGGTTGCTGATAATGGTGCTACAGCAATTTAAAGTCAGGATCTGACCCAATTTTTTCTATTTAATGTATATCGGATTTTATTTTAGCGTAAGAATAAGTAGTRGAAGCATAAGAATTCTTAGCTTAGAATGGGTAGTCTGTAAGTCTGGGTACRTACTCCTTTTACAGTCTTACACGGCTCTCCTTTAGCCTTTGAACGTAGAAGCCTAAACACCTTTGAAAGAAGCCAGGTGATGCACCTAAGGGCTTAGCTGCCCTACGCTTCTGATCTTGTCAACAGAGATAAACAGGTATCTCCAGAGGGAAATTTAAAATCTAATGAAATCCAGGACCTTCCTCCCCTTTATTCTTTCCCTTCTTTGTGCCAGAGTAGAGAATTCGATATTAAAAGACAAAATAGACTCTGAGAGAAGGCACCATCTCAGCAGCTGACTTACTGGTAAGAGGAAGGGGTCTTTTTTTTTTTTTTTTTTTTTGAGCATGACCTCTTGTTTCACGCACCAATTTAATTGCAGAATCCCATTTCAGTGGTTGCATTTCCCCCCCCATCCCTTTTATGTTGAAGATTTGCTAAGAACATCTATGCTTACGGATTGTATGAGAATCAACAGCAAAGTAAATATAATGAGAAGGAATTTGAGTACMTATTTACATCTGTAACTCATATTTTATGTTCTCACAGGCCTTTTCAAGGATATAATTTTGCTTTGTCCCTTCTTCTGTGTCCCCTTCATGCAGTTTCTGCACACTGAAATTTACTTTCCTCTTATATAGGGAACTGAAAGCAGCAATGCGGCTGCAAGGATTGGCAGAAGGGAGCTGCTTCAAGGCTTTATGATTAAACGAAGCTGCTGCAACACACTGCAGTTGTAAAAGGGTGAGATCCTTGATAYTCCACAGAAAACAATGAGTGTGACCAAGATTATCAGTGGCAAAATGACTGTAGATCGTCTTGCTTCTGTAGCATTATATATATAATTATGTGGAAATCACATTTTTACATATTTGCATTATATTATCTTCACATTCATATCTCTCCTACAGATTCAGTTTTCAAATAATGCCCCTAAGAACATAGATAAAAAAATGTAATTTCAGTTTTTCTTTTTTATGAAGTGTAATGATCTTACTTACACAGATCACTTTTGTATGTAACAAATAATTTATCTTTCTTTGTATTAATGAGATTATTTAGTAGACTTCAATTTTTCAGGCTCGTGGAATGGTAAAGAAAATACCATTTATGTAACATTGTCTCTGATGTTATGTAATACAGTCACAACTGGAGAGTACTTGAAATGCCTAACTTTAGATACCTAAATTCAACAGCTAAGTGTCTTTCTATTTCTTTTCATTGCCTCTGGTGTCAGTGAAAAGAAAAAGCACCCTGACAGGGTCATTCAGAACAGGAAGCTGGCCCAGGTTTTACAGCAGCGAGCCGTTTCCCACAGAAGTAGTTCCAGTCGTTCTTACTTACGTGAGGCATTTGCTCAAGTGGAAGTAAAAGGTTCACATTCGGGACTTGAGAAATGTAAGCTTCAAGTAAATAAAGGTTCCTTAGGAGGATAGGAATGACAAAACTTAGAAGCATTTTATTTTCTACAAATGTCATAAAGATAGCGTTATGTTTTCCTCTGCCGTTTTGCTCCAGGCAGAACTCTTACACATATAAAATAATTGCTGTGAAGTCAAAATGATCATGCAATCCTGAGATGTTCCAAGGGGGCTTTGTTTGCATATTTGATTCACCAATGATTTTCCTTAGCTAAAATATTATAATTATCACATATAGTAAATTGGAGTGCAGTTATGGAATTACTGCAAGTAGTAAAACAAAAGGCTAAAATTTTCAAATAGGTTAGCAGTTTTTATACTCAAATTTATCAACACACATGAAAATAAACAAAGTTCCACCTCACCGTTTTCTTGGCACCAGGTTATATCAATCACTTTACTTGCATCTTTATTTTAATTTTTATTAGCACTGTTTGCCACACAGTCCTTCTAACTGATCTGAATATAATATATTTTCTGTTAAAGATGGCATGGAGGGTGGACACAGAATAAAGGTTTCAGCAGGACTGTTTTCTTGCTTATGGATACAATGTACTTGGTTATTGATGGTCATTTTGGTAGTTATCTTTTTATAATTAAACTGTACTGTGAGACACGATGACTTCTCATAATAGTCTTTATTTCAGAACTAATACTTTTTAATGTAATTTGGTTCTAGACAACAGCAGTGAATCAGCGCTCTTGGACTGTAATCACAAAAGCAGGATGTACTGCTAAGAGTAGAGATACATTTCAGAAGGTAGGCTACCGGATATAAAATACATGCAAAAACAATGGACAGAGATGCTGATCAGAGAAAAGAGAAGGTAACATATTTGAAAATATATTTTCAAAATGTTGAAAATATATTTTGTATTTCATTCACCACGATTTTTCTCTATCTGTAATACTAAATCACTTTTCTATAGCTACATACTCCCTCACATAAATCTCAGACCACTACACTTACAAATTTTGACGATTGGAAAGTATTTGTCCGAATTGTGCTGCTTCTCCTCTCCCCAAAATATGTCATGCTTCTCCTCTCCCCAAAATATGTCATGCAGCAAATTCAGCAGTGAAAAATCTAGTGCCTCACTGAAAACAAGATATACAATATCAGTGGGTAAATTCTAAATAACTTAAAAAATATACATTTATAAATATTTATTAAAATGTATAATATAAAAATATACAWAAATTTTAAAATAACTAATACTGAGCTAACTACTAATTTTCATTCCTCTAAATCTGATAATAGTGAAAAATCCTACTAAAAATCTGTAGCCAAATATTCTGCAGAATACCCCATCACCATGTGTGTTTCCTGCATAATTCAAGGTCCTTCCCCTGAAGTTAGATCTCAAGGGGAAACTAGGGTATGCATGTGCCAGAGATTATTGTATGTGATGAGGGAGGATGAAGAGGGGTAGTGTTCTCAGAACAGCTGCCAACTAAGATGCTTCTAAAGAGCGCTAAGAGATCTAAAACTCATTACCTAGATGTTTTAACCTTAAATCAAACACCATTATCAAGTGCTGCTGCTTTCCTGAGGCTTCCTGATGAACATCCACTAGCTCTTGATGCCCCGTGTTAGCCCTTTTTGTTAAATTTCCATTCATTCCATCATCCCTCTCAGATGCCTGTTTGACCATCCTGCATCCCTATTTACTACTCCATCTCTGCCACTGAATCTGCCACGTCCTTGGCTCCGCTGAATCGCCTGATATCTGCACAAGCTCTCCTGAAGATTGGTTGCTGCTCTCAAGAAAAGGTACAATAACTATGTATGTACTGAATTTTAAAGTTCAAAAGTAGCTTATGTAAGAGAAAGAGAATTTTACCATGCTCTTGTGTTTTGTTTTGTACTGATRGAAAAGTAAATAAGCAAAAGCGGGAACAGTCTGATGTGGTTGTCATTAATAAGTAAAACTGTAGCACTATAGACTGTCTTGAAGTCAGAACAATTCAGACAAATGTAGCAAATACTTAGCATTTTCAGCTTTTCTAGTTATGTTTATTATTTGATGGTTGCCTGAGTTACCTGTGTATCTGGAGTTCAGCTAAAAATACTTAAGTTGCTATTGCATACATAAGTTAAGCATATTAAAATTACATGTAATATAGCCATAATGAGTATTTATTACTTTTATAGATGCTTTTTTCATCTTTAATACAAATTTAAAATTCTTTCTAACAATTTAATACATTTATTTCATATTATACTGCAAAGCATAAAGGAGAGTCCACCAAACAATTATTTTTCCTCCAGTTTTCAGATTCTTTACTGATCACCATTTTTGCACCCATAAATATTGTCTACATGATGTCTAAACTTCTGGTCAGTATATTTCAAGTCATTCCCAGTTCCTGTTTTGTTCAGTAAAGGSGCCCTCAGTATCTATAATGTGGGAGGTGAACCAAAAATCATGGACTTAGCTGAAATGAGTTTGAAAAGAACTTATTACAAAGAAAAGCATGCCCCAGCTCGTTATTACATAATTGCATTATTATATGACTTATATGGCACTGTACCTCAGCCTAAACAGTGAAGAAATCAAGGCATAATTGAGTTGGATGATTTTTAATAAACCTCAGAAACTTATAGAGGCCTTAGACTGGATATTTTAACTTACTATTATTTGTAATATCTTTTCATCAGATTTAACAAGGGTTAGGGAAATGTTGACTTTATTACACTTTTCATAATGTTATTAGACCCAACAATTTTTGAGTTTTTGAGCAGTAGTTTATATCTCTCCAAATCAGAAGTGTTAGATGAGCAGCTAAAATATGTCTCTATAATATGACTGTCATCCATTGCTTTAGATATAGCATTAATGATTTTAAGAACTTTATAAGAAAAATGGCTAATTCTGAAAATTGTTCTAAAGTCTAAAGAGCTAGTATCATCTTAAATTTATGACTATAAATAATTTTCAAATTATTAAACTAAAACTGAGTATGTCTATGAGCACRCCTATTCAGATCTGGTTGCTTAATTGTACTGTACTTTGTCATGTATTGCCAAAGATTCATTCTGTGTACCTGCTACACATATAAAGCTAGTTAAGCTAGTTAGCTAAGATAACTCCTTTCTTCAAATTTCTTCACTCCCTTAACCATGAACTTTCTAGAAGCTGATTACAAAGTATATTCGCTGTGTTCTCGCAAAGGGAGAAGACTGAGGAGGAAGGTGTTTCCTCACTTCTTTGGAATACTCTGACGAGCTGTCCACTGATAAAAGTGAAGTATATTGATGTGCTCTCTTTTCTGAGTAGAGCAACTACTCTGGCATGCACAATCTAGAAACTCAGGAGGAARTCCAGACAACTCAGCTTATAGTGTCTCTTCCAAGCGTCAGTACTGACTGATAACATTTCCTTCCTCTGATCCCACAGAGCTTGCCTAGTGGAAGAGTAGTAGTTTAATGGTTAGTCATTGATTAAACCCAATAGGACAGTGTTGGACAGGAGATGTGTCTGTGCTTCATACTGCTATGCCAGATAGAGACACCTAATTCTGTTTGAGCTCACTTGGGTTCCAACAATACAAGAGTCATGCTAATGCATCACTGAGTCCAGATTTATTTACTGCATGGTTCAACTGTTTGTGACATTACATTCTGCTGTGTAGACACATTCAAAACCTTTTGTCACATTATTTTCTCTCCAGCCTTGTCTGAGGCCATGCTTTATTAACTTTTTCTCAAGTGATTGGCATCTAGTTGCAAACATGTGGGCTAAGATTCACTTGACCAAATTTAGACTTCTTTGGAGTAGCCCTCTATATCTGAGTCAGTCACAATATGCTGCCTCTAGAGTCAGTAGAAAGAAATAGGCATTTTTATGGTTCGATTTTTCTGTTTCTAAATACTTGAGATTTAATGTCAGCCAGAGATTTAATGTTAAAGTGACTTTTTTCACTGCCAATAAGGGGACTTCTGAGCAGTTAGCTGAGGGACAGATATCCTAAATTAGGTTACATGAAATGCACTCAGTAGTTTTCAGACTTATGAGAAATATTACTAATTACAGAAATGGCAGTCCTGATGTTTAAATCTGCAGGATCTACACCACTAACCCAGTGACTTCACTGTTGAATTTGCATTGATTTAGATTATATTTCTTCTTCTGCRGGTATATTTTCTAAAACGTAAGGAGATCAAGTCCATTCACCATCATTTGAGTCTAATAATCTGTTGATCAGTACTCTATTTTTTAGTCTTCAGCAAGAAATAGGTAATGGGTCAGTTGTAGACTTAGCTCTTGGACCTAGAGCAAGTTGATCTTTCAAATAGTTTGGAAGGAAATCATCGTACCTAATTTCATCTTTATTACAAAGAAGTCATAATTCCTGTAAGTTATTTTATGCTCCGAGGTAGATGAATGCCATCACTACATGGGAACACATCCTTTGTGTCTTAGAGACTTACATGAATCATCATCTGAATGAGGGTCTCCCACAATGGGCATATAACTTTTGGATGAAAAATTAAGTGATAATCAGCTACACAGGACTGAGAATTTAGAGCTGGTTTGTTTATTACCAAGAAGATCCTTTTTAGAGATAATTTCTTAAGGCAGCACTGTTTCAGATCTTAGAATTATATTTTGTTTTAGACTATTTATCTTTGTAAAACAGCTAGTAAATCATGATCCTTTGCTCTCATGTTGTTTCATATTCTGTAACAAAATGMTAATAAGTATTTTGTCCTATTTAATTTAATTTTGAATCATAGCATAGTTTCTTTTACGAAATTTATCTTATGCTCTATCATAGAGTTGTTTAAATGTGGGTGCATGTGTACATAATTTGTGTGTGTGTATAGTGACATATGTACACACAATGCACAAATACACACAGTATTAAATCCACATTATTTACTGTCCAATCTCATTTATTACTGCACCTGCTTATAAGCTTATTTAAATGATATGTTTTCTTTACAAATTTGGTTTACGATATGTTTAGGCTGTTACTGACCTGCCTCTTAGCTGTTTTTCAGGGAGGCTGTGTAGTCTGGTTTTTTTAGGCTTGCTACAGGGTGGTCCCTTTTAGCAGTTTGTTGATGTTTAACAGGACATTTGAGCAAATTCATAGATGTTTTATTAGTTTTCTTTCTTTGTCTTGAATCTATACTACTTTCCTATCCATAGTTGAAAATATACACAAAAAGGTAGGAGGTTTGTAAAAACCTACATAACAGTAATTTTTTATTTGTGATATATATATMTCTATATCTCTATATATAATCACATAAAACTTGTATATGTGTGCATAACATATATATAACTATAATATATAATAATGTATCTAATATTTTTATACAAGTTAAAAAAACTATAAGCATACAGTTGGTATTTCTTTTATGTGAGAAAGATGTTGATTAGTTTATCAGATACTTTATAAGAAAGAAATGCCTGCCATCTTTCCCATATTATGTACTGATAATTGACCATGTTTAAGTTTGGTCCAAGCAGGATCTAGAAACTGTCTAATTTTGCAATTGTTGAGAATGAACCTTAAGAAAAAGCTCCATGTACTTAAAGATTATATTTTTCCTAGGGCTTTTATTGAACATGAATGTCTGATTCATATTCTTAAAAAGAGAACATTCATTTCTTTTTGGATTTATGAACCCAATAGACCTTGTACATTTTCTTTTTCCTACCCCATAATTTACATTCAAAACATATTTAGAGGGAGGTTTTGATCAAAATTAACTAATTTCTATTCATACCTTGAGTATTACTGAAATTCCGTTATCTCTCTCAAATTCGCAATACCTAAATATATGAAAATAGATTATGAAGAGTAACTGCTTAATAAGAAAACTGCTTATTAAATCAGCATAGTCCAGCAGTTGTTTAGGAAGCAGTCAGTCTGGAAAGCATTTACCAGTTGCTAGGATGTCTCATTTCTAGTGTTGACCTCCAGCTATATCAAATCTCTATATGCTGTGCAATAGTGGAGAGAAATAGCCTACCTACCWGTATGCTATGCCTGATTCCTGGGGCTTGCTGAGGACGCGTACAATGCTCTTGCAACTTGCAGCAGTGTCAGGAAAGCCAAGGATCCTGAAGAGATCAAGAAGGGCAAGAAGGAGGACCCAGGCAACTACAGGCCAGTCAGCCTCAYCTCCATCCCTGGAAAGGKKATGGAACAGCTCATTCTGGATGTCATCTCCAGACATATGGAGGAAAAGAAGGTGATCAGGAGTAGCCAGYATGGATTCASCAAGGGGAAATCCTGCTTAACCAACCTGATAGCCTTMTCTGATGGCATGGCTGGCTGGGCAGATGAGGGAAGAGCAGTGAATGTTGTGTACSTTGACTTCAGCAAGGCTTTTGACACTGTCTCCCATAACATCCTCCTAGATAAGCTCAGGAAGTGTGGGTTAGACGAGTGGACAGTGAGGTGGATTGGGAACTGKCTGAAAGGCAGAGCTCRGAGGGTTGTCTTCAGTGRTGTGGAGTCTAGTAGGAGGCCTGTGGCTAGTGGTGTCCCCCAAGGGCTTGATACTGGGTCCCATCCTGTTCAACTTCTTCATCAATGACGYGGATGAGGGGACAGAGTACCTCCTCAGCAAGTTTGCGGATGATCCCAAGCTGGGAGGAGTGGCTGACACAGCTGAGGGCTGTGCTGCCATTCAGAGAGACC
>NW_028186511.1:276775-304756 GCF_003343005.1 Rhea americana | reverse complement strand
CTGAAGGGAGGGTGTCAAGGGGACGGGGACAAACTCTTTTCAGTTGTCCCATGTGACAGGACAAGAGGCCATGGGCAGAAATTGAAGCACAGGCAGTTCCTCCTGACCGTGAGGGGGAATTTCTTCCCTGGGAGAGTGACGGAGCACTGGCACAGGTTGCCCAGAGAGTTGTGGAGTCTCCTTGTCTGGAGATCTTCAAGGCTCACCTGGATGCAACCCTGTGTACCACGCTCTAGGTGACCCTGTTGAGTGGGGAGGTTGGTCTAAATGATCTCCAGAGGTCCCCTGCAAGCTTACTGATTCTATGATTCTATGATCCCAGGAAAAAATACTCCCATCCAGCCCATTCARCAGGATGGGCAGAACTGAGTGCTGATGAATGGACATTCTAGCTCTGTGATTGTCTACGTTAAGTCTTTTTCCTACTTCAGGTATTTTTCTGTGTCTGTGGAGAAGAGTTTTGTAAATAAATGTATGCAAATAAACTAACACTGTAGCTACACTGTGGGTTCATGTAAGGTTCAGAAAGGTATGTGTCAGAAACTGCTATACATGAAACTGCATGAACAAAAGGCTACTAATTTTGCTAKATGATGATAAAAAAAAGCCAGCGATTTTTATTATAATAACCTATCGACTGATGGTTGACATTTTAAAGAAATAAAAGGGCAGAACACTGTACTATCTTTATGTTGTAGAATCATTGCCTAACAGAGACATTTTACACTATTCCTTTCCTAAAATAACATTTTTATTTCTATTTATTTCATATTTATTTTTAACAGATATAAGATTGTTGTATCAATGGCAACATAATATTTTCCTCCAATATTTTATTATACCATCTTATTTATTTTTCCTATTCTTTGCAGTCTTTCACACTACAAATTTAAAATATGCACCTTSATCAACAGTTTTTATATATGTTCTTATAATTATAAAATCTCTTTCAGAATAAGGTAACTTTAATGGATATTAAGAGGAAAATGTCACCCATTATGTTCAAAATTAACTTAGATAAATCATTTTAGGTTCAGTTGGTTTCACCTTACAAATACTGCATAAGATGTCTAAGTGTTGTTATTGATTCCTCCAAATTCAGCAGATAATTATGAGTTGTGCTTCCACAGAGAAAACTATTCATAGTTTGATGATAAGCCATTGAGAGTATTTCAATCTACAACCTACATTTTCCTCAAATACTGGCAATGTAYTCCTGGTGATTTTGTGATTAAGTGAGTTTCAGCTTTGCTAACATTGTTTACATCATTCATCTTAGTCATCATTTTATATATAGCAGATATTTTTTTCACAGTATGCCAAAATCGACGCCTAATGGTTCCATAGTAAATGCATGAAAAGAGGGTTTTTTGATGTCCAGTTATACAAGCTGTATTRCAAAAACTGAGGCTTCAATACATTGAATCAGCATATTACTATATGTGCTAATGTGCTATGTGTGCCGCATCTAGATGTACTAAATCTGCCTCTTTAATGCATGATTTCCATCCTAGAACCAACGAAATCTAAACATTTCAGCTTCCAGAATAGGAGGTTCATACACATTGTGATTCATATATTATAAATATGTTTTCACTTTGGTATGATGACTATAAAATATATTTTGGGATGAGACCTGGGAGAACAGTTTTCTTGTGAAGTTCAATAGTTCGGTAGTTCAGAAGCTCAGTCTTTTCCAATTTGTTGTAAACCAGGAATCAGCTTCCACCCACAATATTTTTAATAATAGCCACAACGTCTGGAAACCTTACAGAATTAACAGGAAATACCTAAATCGCCCACACGGTTGTGACACACTTCAGCTACTTCTTGTTAGTTCTGTGTGCCTGCCAAAAGCGAACCCCATACAATCACAGTTTGATTCCTGACTGAACAAGTGTGCCTTACCCCCACACTTAAGAAGTTCAAAATTCGTACTATTTGTTAGAGTCAGAGGGGGCAAATAAAAAAAAAATAGAAATTTTCAATTATAATATAATGCTTCTCTTACAATGTAAGCAATGCATTTGATTTCTTGTTATTTAAATCTTGCTTCATGATTGGCAGGTATGTCATGATCACACTAAAAGAAAGAATTCAGAAAATAATTATTAAGGCTGATATATGGAAATGGGAGCATATATCCGGAGGAGACCTTTAGAGTCATGGACTTCATATAAGAATAACTGAGAGCTACATATTTTGGTGAGAGATAGGATAGCTCTATTATTGTGATTCTACTGCAGCAAAGTTTCTGAAATTTAGAAATTTTAGTTTGGAAGGACATACAGAATGTTAATGCTCAGAGTACTCTCTGAAACATTTGCTACTTCTGAGCAATATAGTCTTCAAAWTCCAGTCAATCGCTCTCAAACTCCAAACTCCAAACTTCTGTTCTTAGAGTGTAACAAACTGTTACACTGTTGTGCCTGCTAAAAAAATAATTAAAATTAAAAACTCTTTTTATCTGTGGACAGAAACTTTTTGGATATAATTCAAACTGGAGTAATCAAAAGAGAAAATAAGAACTAATGCAAAAAACTTTAATAGGTTTAAAGAAGGATGGATATTCAACCTGCGTAAGTGGCATTAACTGCACAAGGCCAGTTACTTCTTATTTCATGAATAATTAGGTTTGATATTTTTCATTGGTCTGGAAAAGTACATAAGGCAGTTAACAGTTATTAAGGATAGTCAAAATTACAGTTGATTGTGAAGAATCCTAAAATCATCCTACAATATTAAGTGACTATGTAATAAAACCATAGATAAGTTTCATTACTGACAAATGAGAACTAATATATAGGAGAAAAATAACTCTAACTGTACATGTCCATTTAGGATAATAGTTACTGCTACTCTACCAAGTTGCAATCAACCTCAGAAAACAGTAATTCATTAACACATTAATCACATTAACCAGCAGTCAGAAAATGAAGTAAGAAATTTTGGGGAAAATATTACCATGCCATCCTATAAATCCATAGTATGCCCAAGTCTTGAATAATGAGACCTATTCTGATCATCCCATCTGAAGAAATGATAYAATAGAATGGAAAAGTACATAAGAAAAAGCCATCAAAGATGATCAATGACATGAAACAGCTTTTGTATTAGGAAAAAAAAAAAAAACACTGGGACTTCTAGCTGAAGAAAGGTGATGATTAATGAGGAACAAGATAAAGGTTTATAAAACCATGAATAGTATAAAACAAGCAGAAGGAAGTGGCCACGCTGGGTCAGACCTCGTTCAATCTAGCCTAGCATCCTATCTGGCAGCAACCAAGAGTCCAGACACTTTGTAAAGAGAGTAAGAATGGGATAAAACGTGTATGATGCATATCCTAAGAACTGTCATAGTCTCCAACCATTTCTAGTCTGGTTACTTTCGAYATATTCAAGATTTCCATAGATTTCTTTCCCAAAATTAATAGATTTTCTCCAGTCCTCCTTTAAACCATGAAAACTTTTAACACCCACAAAATTCTTGAACAAAGAATTTCACAGCTTAACAATACATGAAGTTAAGAACAATCCCCTTCTGTTTATTTTGGATCAGTGTTGCACTAGCTTCATTTGATGTCTCCCTTTCTTGTGTTGGAAGACTCAGAACAGACAGTGAACACTCAATTGCTATCTACCTGGCTGTGCTGCTCATGTTTTCAGACCTCTGTAACATCCTGATTAAGGATATACACCCTAGATCGAAGAAGAGTCCTAGTACAGAAGCAATTTCAAACCTTTGATCATCCTTGCTGCCCTTCTCTGAGCCATTTTAGTTCTACAATATCCTTCACAAAATGAGGTTGAAGTTGCAGGTGCTTTACTTATTTACGTACTGGTATACTAATATTCTCTGTTTTGTTTTATGTCTTTTGTCATAATTCTTAATGTTCAGCTTGTTTTTTTGACTGTTATTGAACACTGACATTTGCAATGAACTGTTTGTCATAACTTGAAGAGCTTGCTCCCGTGCCATTCTGGTACTTTCAGATACCATCATTTTAAATGTGGAGCTAGGACTACTTTTTACCCATGTGCATCAGTTTCTCCACATTGAATTTCAGCTGCTTGTAAGGTCCTTCTACACTTGTTCACATTTTGTTCTAATTTATGTTACTCTAAATAAGCCAGTATCATCAGTAAACATTTTCATCTTACTATGCATACACTTTTCCAGATAGTTTTTGGMTATGTCAAAAAAGTTACGAGAAATTCCTTGCAGGACAAGAACTGGAAAGTATCACTAAAATTATTTTTATGCCTCTGAAACATCCTTAAATTGTTAAGAAATTATATATCAGTAATCTGCACTACYGGTACAGCCTTAAGACAGTAAAGTACCTGTTCAAATTGGTTTATTTTTTCATTTTTATATGGGAACTGAGGTCCAATCAATATAGAGAAAAATAACTTATGAAACTTCTCATTTGTCCCGTGGGTATTTTGTACTTTGATWATATGCTTTTGCAGAATGTTACATATATATAGCTCAAATTTAGCCTCTACACTAACAAGAACTGTTTTTTCCATGAGATTTTGAAATACTTTACCACCTCTGAGGTGTCCCCACCTCTCTGAGGAGCTGCCTGAGCAACTAAGCCCAGTAGCTTGTACAATACATCCATGTAATAAGGGCAGAAGTGGTGCTGTGTTTGTGGTTAACCAGGCTCATTACTGAGGACACAGCAAATTACTGATATGCAGTTATGGTTAAAACTTAGCTTGACCACATGGCTGTGAAACATAACTTCTTAACTGCAAACAGAATTCAGAGAGCAAGCAGGGAACATAGCTTCTTTGTATCTTCACTATGTATTTAGAGAAAAAATGTTAGAGAGTTGTTTGTTTAAATGTAATTATTATGCTTAGGTAGCTTTTTATCAGAAACTGATATGACTGTAAGAATGAGTGAATCAGTATTTGTTACACACATATTGCACACAGTTTAGTTTGTATATGATAATCATAGAGATTAAAAAGACAGAAACATTGGATAAAGGAAGATGAATGTCTTAAAATTTAGGACTCTAACTGATTTTTCATAACAAGCAGACAGGAGGTGGGGGTGTTAGGGACAATTTTTTGAACGTATTCAACAGCTGAGGAAATGACTCAAAAACATAGATATTTTCTTCTAGTGAGCGCATACAGTGTTTTGTACTGTTGTAATACATGTGAAAATGTCCCACTATAAAAGAATAGAATAAGGGAACATGAGTTTCAACACAGGAAATTCCAGTTAGGTATCAGAGGGAAAAAATCACAATCAATGAGAGTAGTCAAATACCGGAACAGGTTACCCACAGGCACTGTGGAATCTCCACCCACGGAGATATTCAGAGCTTGACTGTACAGCCCTGAGCAACCAGATCTAAGACAACTTAGATGCATCTAGAAAGCTGTTAGCCCAGATGATCTTCAGAGGTGCCTTCCAACCTAATTTTTTCTATTATTCTATGAAAAGGATCATATGTTCCACACCCTATCTTGAGCAAGTCAGGTTTATAGAKCCTACAGACTGAGTTAATTGCTTTGTTATCATGACAAGTATAAAACTGCATTCTGAGTGCTTTTGGATGTGTATGACCTGAATTCAGCAGCACTGCAGACTTACAACAAAGAGGTTTTGAACTGTCTGGCAGGCAGAACTATTTTCATTGCTCTTTATGAAAAAGATGGATAGTGGCAGATAAAATTGGATGAAGAACCTTTATATCTTTGTGTTCAGTGCTTTGTATACAAAATACCTTTCTTGCTACTTTTGTTTGGAATCATGGAATCAAGCCCTTAACAGAGTACTTCAGCAGGAAAATGAGAAGATCTTTGGGAGTGTACAAGGAGTTAATATAACAGAGAATGATATGATCACAGCAGCAGAGCAGTGTGATCAAACAGTGTACCAGGTGATAGSAACAGAATGTGTCAAAAATATGAAGTCTAATAAACAACAATTTTTATTCAAAGTGACAGCTGTCAAATGCATAGGGCGGGAGGCAGCGGAACAGTGACTTCATCACCATGGACAAAAGAACGGTCATAGAGTATGATTCACCCTGAAGATAAATAGGGCTGGCTTAAGTTCTTACATGTGTCTTAAGCATGTTCAACATGCATCTTTTTTATATCCCGAAAGATGTAGAAGAACTCCTTTGGAAAACAACAGAAGACTATTATCAGTGGACATTAGAGCAGCAAACCATCTTCAAAGAATTCAAGTCATCGTTGTGGCACTCATGTAACAGTGATGCACTAGTGCAGGGAGAAGATGATCTGTGCCAGATTTGTACAATACCTTTTCACGGGGTGAAACAGGAGGTCCTTTGTCCTGCACTTCCCTTTACTCTCAGCTTTATAGAAGGCAAAGATACAGTGCCTACTAGATCTCCACATGCTTTGTTCCCCTTGCTTTTCATCAATATTTTTCTTTGAATCTAACTGTGTAAGAGGCTACAAGAGAAAACAATTTGTTTTTGAAATAGCTTCATTTTTTTAYGAGGGTTACTTTGTGTTGGTCATGAAAGAGTTGGCACCATTTGTAAGGGCAGAAACAAAATCAAAAATCAAAATGCAGCRCAAAGAATGAAAGGGAATATAAAAATAATGATATTTCAAGAAATACTACTAAACATTTAGTAACCACTTCCTAAATAACTTACCAGGGAACCTGTGATTTGGGGGACAGTTTTAGGTTCAGTTTTGAGGGAATAACAGACTTCTGAATCACTGTCTACAGCTGTTGCTTGCATACTTATGGAGGTAACAGAGTGTGCGTCTTACATCATACYTTTTATTTATTAGTGAAGTATGGACATTCTATTGAGAATATGAACTGAAGATACGTAAATCATACACAGAGATGTCACTTTTCTTATGATTTAAAGCACATTGGGTAAAATCAAAATTCTATCTTTATTCTACCAGAAAAATCTTTACCGTAAAGTCTTAAAAGCCCAGGACTGAAGCTATTATTTAAACTCACTCACAATAACATAGGAACCATGTGAGTTAGAGGTGCAGATGCAGCAGTTGTGATAAAAAGTACTATGTAGTATTTTCATGCACCAACTTTTTTCTTTATTGATAATTACTTCTAATGATGAAGCGATTGTTACACGTGTGAATTGAAACACTGACAAAAAAAGGATATTTTGTAAAATCTGATTCTAAGAACATTAAATACCAAGACCCTGTTCATAAGACCAGTATCAATATGCACCTTTATAATAATGAAAAAGCTAGATACTTTTATATGCAAAGTTGTTATTCGGGAGATTGTCTCCTGAATAAAAGAATTTCCTAATAAAGTAGTTCAATTTGAAAATGACCTTTAGAATCTTAATTATTATCCTTGATGATTCAGTGTGAGAGAGTGAGCTTCTCTCACAATCCTTCAGTCTTGAAATTTCAAAATTAAGAAGGCAAGTTGTATTTAAAATAAATCAATAATTTAAAGAAAAATCCAAACTGTATTAAGGACAAAATTTTGACTGAACTCATTACATTAGCACGGTTAAACTGAAATAAAAGATGTGATCAGAGAGAGTAGTATCATATTATTTTTGGTACTGTCTCTGTTCATATTTAACTTAATCTGCTGATATTTGTTCCTGACCATTCTTTATATTTTGCAATGTTTTGCTTTTCTAGTTTTATATATTATAAACAACATCAACAAGAAGATATAAAGCCTTTTATAAGAGTTTTAAAAGATAGTTTGAAATGAAGGGATATTTCTGGATTTTGGTTGTTGCATCCAAAATGTCTTTGTTGATGTGGTCACAAAGCCCCTCTGCACCCACTTTGTCAACCTGCAAATATAAGACAGTAATAGTTACACAGCTGATATGTGTGATGGARATGTAACCAATTGACAGAAAGTAAAAATTTTAAATCATGAGAGTTCTAGAGCCAATATGTAAAATGGTGATTATACTGACTGAAATGGGATTGAACAGRGGGAAAAATAATTATGTCTTCTTCCACTCTATCATTGGAAATGTTCTATATTAAATTTGTAATATCAGCAAACTAGTAGCATATACAAAGAATTTTTATGAGTTGGAAATTGAAAATATTGAATATACTTCAGTGAAAGCCTGCCACTTTATGCTTGGTATCTAAGTTATATGCAACAAAATATGTCATAGATGTGAAACAACTAGATGAGATTTAATAAACAATCTTGATTTATACCTGTGTAGATGCAAGAAAAAGTGGTCTTCTTTATTTTTCATATAATTCCATTTTTTTCACTACTACTGATTCCTTTTCTACTTGCAACCCACAATGCATGCTGAGGGACTGTTAAGTTCATGGGCAAGTGAGAAAATACTCTGTTCAGCAGATGTCAGAAACCGTTGTAAACACTACAGCATTTCGCTTTCAGAAACTAAAAAAATAAAATACTTTCTCTTACAGCGATACTATCTGGATGCTTTTGCAATACAAAGGAGTAACAAATATAAGTGTCATGGTGAATCTGCTGCTCTGTTACAAGACTTAAATTCCTGTTTGTAGTTTATATTATGGCCCTCATTGTATACAGTATTTTAAATATTTTAAAATGTGAATGTATTCTAATTGGTTGTATGAGACTATTCTTTCTTTAGAAATACAAAAGGACTAAGTATCTTGCTAACTAAAGGCTGATTCAGTTAGTATTATTTATTAAGCACTAGAAAGTAGATATTAGCTGGTTTTATTTATAAATGTAGAAATATTCAAGAGAAAGCTATTTTAAGGCTCAGTTCTATAAAACTCCTGAGTGCAATGTTTACTGCCAGGAACACTGGATCTGCTGGGCTGTTCACTGCAGTATGCACTATAAACCTTAAAAAAAGCATTTGCAACAACAGGCCCTATGGATATGTCTATTTTTATTGTCAGTCCTTAATGGACTCGAAGCAACCAGCTGGTGTAGAGTAAACTTTAAAAAGTAACCTTTTGGAAATGAAATTTCAGCAATAGAACAGAAAATACCTATTTCAAAAGAATGAAGCTGTATGAATACTTGTTATTTTTGGAGTAATGTCCTTGGCTGAATCAATGCTTGCTACTGTGAAAAAAAGATAAGAGAAGAATGTCTTTTCTGCTGTGGATTAATCAAGAAAAGAATTGTGAAAAAAGGCCATGAACATGACTATTTACGTATATAAGTGCTCTTTTTGTCTGGAATTATACAATTTAGAAAAATATAACATTCAAAAAAATAATTGCCTGCAGGTTGCTTAGCTTCAGTCAGCAGCATTTCCTTATTTGGGCTTTTTATTTATTACTCAAACCTTTTTACTTATCATCATTCTTTCTCACAGTAACTGTCACTTTGGGACTTTCTGGTGTTAGAGATAATGAACTGATTTCCTCTCGGGGGGCACACCTGTTCGCATTTCCAGGGGAAACCAGAAAGAGCCGTGGGTAACGTTGCGTCGTGTCAAGCAGAAAATTCATACCCTGATATCCACAAGAATTGGTGGAGATTTTTAAGTATGTGTGGGTCTGAAGCAAAATAATCATTATCCTGTTGTCTCCTGGCTGATATTTTGGCCCTTTTTAGTCATTACCTCTGATTTTAGCGGCTTAAAAAAGATCTTCAAGCAATTTTTCATATGTACTTGTTTTTCCTGTTTAGAAGTAAAATTGTTTCATAACCTGATCTTTACCAAAATCAWGCCTCTAAATYTGCTGAAAATAAAAGCRTAAGGGCCGTAACGAGTCAGACCAGGGGCCCGCGCCGCGCGGCGTCACTCTCCCGCAACGGGCCGCAGCACGTCTTGCGGGGAAGGACGGAGGGGAAGCAGCCTGCCTCCAAAATCTCTGAAAGCCTTCTGCAAAATTTTCTTAGAATTGGGAATTGTGAGGCAGAGTTGATGCCTTTGGAATAACGGAGTAGCAAAGGACAGTTTTTAACCTCTTAGTTACCGCTAGCAGATGCTTCAGCAGCRCAACATCGCTCGTGCTACGAGCCTAGTAATCACTTTAATGTTTCAGAAATAGGAATATTAGCTGTTGACAAAGAAAGAGGAGACTGGTTAGGAACCTCCTGGTAATTTTTAACTTTTGTCAGTGTATGACTAGTCACGATTTCCCCGTGGAGGGGCAGTTTTGCARCCCTGAAGTTCCTCTGCAAATCCTGCCTGCAGCCATTTGCCGATGGGTTGCACCAAAGCGCAGTGTTTTGAAACCCAGCCTGTTATCCTGGCAGCCTTTTGCACATAAATCGCGACATTTCTTTTCTCGAGGTGTGCCAAGAGGGTGGGTGCCCGGGCGCTGCACGAGCGCCCACGGACTATTTCTTTTCCAGGCGGAGGGACACATGGCGCAGCTCCCCCGCCGCAGTGACGGGGTGTGAGGCGGCCCCGAAGGGGCGCCGCGGCTCTGAGGGGCGGAGGGATCCTTGCCGCCTGCAGYGGCTGCGCCCCGCCGTCAGTGTGTGCAGCGGTGGGCGGGCGGCTCTGCCCCTCGGAGCGGGGCTGGGCGGCGGCCGAGCTCAGTGAGAGCCGCAGGTTGCGGCTCGCCAGGCTCCCGCCTCCCGCCGACCCTTTCCTGCGTGCCGCGGGTGCCAGCGGGGCGCGGGGCGGCGAGGCACGGCCCGAGCGCGGGGAGGAAGCGGGCGGCCGCCTCCGTGAGGTGGCGGCGCGGCGGGCGGGAGCGCGGGTGGCGTCGCTGACAGGGATGCGGCGCGGCCGGCGCGGGGAAACCGCCTCAGGGCGGGGAGGCAGCCCCGGGGCGCTGATACAGGGGAGGCGGAGACCGGGCGTTGCGTCCCTCCGGGGAAAACCTGACCGCCGGCGGCGGGAGGGAGGCGGCGGTGGCCGTGCGCCTCCGGGGCCGGCGCAGCGAGGGCGGGCGCAGCCCGCGGCGTGGCTGCCCCGCGGGCCTGATCCCTGAGCCGTGCAGGCGCGGCGAGAAAGCTGATTCCCTGAACTACACCTCACAAAACGTGTTTTAAGCTCAGTTCCCGTTGTTTCTCTGAGACCAAATCTTTACGTGGGTTGCTCGGAGATGCTGGCGATTTAGTCCGTTGCAAGTGTTTACTGCTTGCTTACATGGTGGCGGTGAGAAGTTGCTGACATTTGAAGAACAGCTCCTTTATATTTAATGAAAAAAATCATTTGCTTTTAACGAAATAGTAAAATTCCCTCAGTGAGTATATAAAACTTCATTTTGCTCGAATAATGCTCCACGTGTTAGGTAGGTAGGTTGTTAAATGAGGGTACTGACTTCTTTTTTCTGGAGGAGTCATGCAGTTAATGTTATGTACACTAAGCTATTTATTATTCTAGATAATAGACTTCTACCGCAGTTTGTTTCTTTGTACGTCAAGATATAATCAGATACAGTGTTTTACAGTACCTATTTTTTTAATGATGAACTGGCTTAAAGTTCCATGATACAAATTATCACATAATGAAGACATAGACATGATGACTAACTGGTGCTTTTTTTTTTTTTTTTTTTTTTTTTTAAGCTTTAACCGCTTTAAAGGGCCTGCTCCCCAGATTCGGGTGATCAGTGGTCATTTTCTTGATACTTGTTCTGAGTACTCATTCTTGGCAAAAATACCATGTGACAAATAATAGTGTAGTCAATCTCTTCAATTTACCTCCTGTTGACACAGTGAAATTATCATCACCCACTTTAAATTTACATACATCTGCAACTGCAGTAAGTGGCTTCTATCTTAAATTTTAGATCTTGATTTTAAATGCTGCTTAGTGATCCTGTCTTCATCTCAGGCCTATTTTGTATACAGAGCAAATATCAATATGGTAGCATGTATATATGATAGAATTATTAACTTTGTGTTCTGAAACATTCTAGAAATCATTAAAAAGCCATTTATGTCTAATACTTTAATGTTTCTTTAACTTTTAGGACTGTCACAGCAAATACAGACTTTATTTTTGTGAGCATGGAAAGTATGTGTTCTGAAAGATTTTTATCTGCATCATCAGATGAAACTGAACGCTACCCAAATCCAAAGCGAGTTAAAATAGAAAGCAATCATAAAAACATGGAGAGAGAGGAGCAGCAAAAGTTAGAACAAAGTGTACAGTCTGTGAACAGATATAAAACGTCACCAACTGAGCCTACATATTTTACAGAAAGACAAAATGATTGGCTATTAGAAAAGGAAACTTGTGATAGAAAAAGAAAAAATTGTATGAGAGAATTTTTCCATTTTCAAACTTGGAATGGTGAAAAATTACAGTGTAGCGTATTAGAAGACAAATTGTCCTCCAAAAAAAGGAATCCTGAAAATGAAGATCAAAATACTGTAAATTGTGACACTTCATTGAATGGACATGGACAGTCTTTTGAAACAGAACTACACAATGTGTGGACTATTACTAAAACATGTAAAAATTTCCATGCAATAAACCCATCCCAGATGCAGCAGAACAGCAATATAGAACAAAATAATGAAAGAAATGGTGATAATGAACTTAAACACTTTTCTTCAGTTACATCCTTAAACAGAGATTTGTTTGAAATGGAAATGTTAAGTCATAAGTCTGTCTCTGATAAAAAGTGGAGACAATACCAGCTTTTGCAGGTTCCATTTCTGTGTGGCACTAGTTCTATATTTTCACACATAGAAAATGAGAAAAAAGCATGTACTACACAAGATAAAGATTGTTCTAGTAATGATAGTGAAACTATGGAAAGAGAAAATAAAGAAAAAATTTATTCCTCCTATATAATCCCTACGTTAAAACCTTTTAAAAGTATACAACCACTAGAAATTCCTAATTTTTTAATGAAAGAGAACACATTTCAATTTCCTAGTATTTCAAATAAATTAAATAATAAAATGCAATCAACTAGCTTGAAGGAGTTGCAAAAGAAGAATTTTAAAAATCAACCGTCTTTGATGCAAGCTAAACCAATAAACTGTGTACACAAAATATGTGGGATAGAGGAACAGCAATTGCAGAGTGATAAAAGTACTGTAAAAGCCTCATCTGCTGCTTCTGAACTTAAAGAAAAGAGTTACCAACCAATTAGCAAACAGGCAGAAAGAGCACGAGAATCTCTAGCTTATTTCAGAGGCAATAGCACTCATACTGAATGTACTCAAACATTTGTTAAGAATGATGTCAAAGACAAAATGCTGGAAAACTCAGGTGGTGATGATGACCACAAATCAAAGGTTCCCATTTACATTATTACTGAAAAACTTCAGTATGAGAAACATATAAGCTATAGTGATATTTTGGAAAGAACAAGGAGGAGCAGGAATAAACAGAATGTGACGGTATTTCATATGCAGGAAAGTATTCCAGTAATATCAGAAGCATTAGAGAAAAATAACTTAAACATAGTCTGTGATGTTTATAATTCTAACAGTAGTATTTGTTTGCATGAAGCAGAATCAAAACTCTTGACAACAAAAGTACTTGATTTCAAAAGATTTTTAACTAAAAACATTACATTTGAAAGAAGTTTTCCTCACATTATTGTGCAGAGTTTTCCAGCTACAAAAGTGAGTTTCACTATATTGAGGAGAAGGGAATGGTTTAAAATAAATTTCTCACTTCAGAACACATTATTTGGAAGGTTCGGGCCATGGACTGAATCTTTATATAAAGATATGCCCATATATCATGAAGATGGTATTTTATATTGTCTTCATTTTTGTGAACGATTAAAACAGCAATATTATACTCAGGAATTAGTAAAAAGCAATAGTAGTAAGAGTCACAACAGTAACGTATGCATTTGTTTGCTAGCTATTATTTCAAATCATCAGAACATGAAAATACTGAAGACAGTTTTTGCTTCCTTTTTTATCAACAAGAATAATTTATTACCAGCTGAAGGAGAGTATATGCAAGTGGAGAAACATCCTTTATGTGGCAAAAAGCCAATTCAGTTAAACTCATGCATAGATAACAGTTTAAGGCAAAATACAGATTTTCATAAAAAATATGAAATTTACCCATGCATCATAAAACCTAAACTACTAGAAAATACTTGTTTTGAATTACATAATGAATGCCAGAAAACAGATTTTTCTAGATTATTAGGTAAAGAAAAGAAATCCTCTTTCTTACACAAAGAAACCTTTTGTAAACAAAAAAGTGGATTACCTTTGGGAAGATATGTCAGAAAGCAGAGCCTCTTATGCAGAGGGAATAAAGGATTTATTAGCACCTGTTCTGCATTTCTCAGTGACAAAAAGGATATGAAAAAGCAACTTTTAGTGGCTAAATGCCTAATGTTACCAGAGGGCAATTCTGATTATTCTTCGTTAGGGAAGATGTATTACACCAATATCAGAAAAATAGAGTATCTGACAGGAACAAATCTTAGATTTTTTAATTATTTGCTTGCCAGTTCACAGATGAAATTTGAAAAGTTAAATAGTAAATGTTCAAATCAGCAAATATTGCTAACCAGAGTAAAACATGAGAAGCTAAGTAAAAGATGTAATAGTGTTTTGCATGGAAAAGGACTTAAAACTTTCTCTTTTGTTTTAAATGAAAATAAAAGGCACAAAACTACTGGATGTAGAAATTGTATAAAGTCCGTAATTGATGTTACATATACCATGAAAGAAGGTTTGAGTTCTTCTAATTATATAAATCCTGCTAAAAGAGAGTGTGTTAAGTCTAGAGAGTTGCAAGAGAATTGTCATAATTTTCTTTCTAAAAATTATTTTTCTATTTTTGATACACATAAAAAAATTCCCCTTAGTACTGATTCTGAAGACTTGGACCAGATCCTACTTGTAAAACAAGATAATTCTGTCAAAGAAAAATACAGTGAAGAAAACACAGTCACTACTTCAGAAAATGTTCATAATTTGCCTGCTAAATTACATGGTGTTTTAATTCTATCTGAACAATCAAAAACAACTGTGGAAAAGTGTAATTCTCTCCTGTTACACAATAACCAAATAAACCAACCTGAATGTTGCAAAAAAATGGATGGATATAGCCCACATTTAGCAAATGACAAAACCTATCCAGATACTTTTTTAAATTCTGCAAATATATCTCCAAGCCTCTTAAGCGGTTATCAGTATGTCACTTCACCTTTAGGTGGTAGTTCTTTTGTCAATAAAGATGCAGTAATAAGTGAAGATGGACATTGCAGGAGTTCCTTAAGTGCAGAGAAACAAAAACAGTATGAAAAAAATCACACTATGCAATATCCAGCTGCAAGAAGTCCTACTCTGACAGATGTATATTTGCAAAGAGAGGCTGAAGAAATAGAGCATTTTTCGTTACATGGACAAACTCAGACAACTAACACATTCAATTTAGAGCCAGCAACTTTGAAACAAAAACTTGAATATGTAAAAGAACAGGAAGAGATAAGTGATGAACAAATGCATGTAACTAATGAAAATCAATGTGAGACTGTAATGGATGACTTGATTATGTCATATTCAGATGATGGATCTGAAATATTCATTGCTGTAGAAGAGAAGTTAAAAGTACATTTTTCCATAATGAATAATAGATGCCTTGAAGATGTAAAAGATGAGTATTTACCTTCAGAAAGTAAAATTAGCTATGAATTTGAACTGAAGAGAAAATTTGATTTAGTATTAGAAGAGCTACATATGTTTCATGAAGTTAGTAAGGGAAATGAAAACAATTTGTCCAGTGTGGAAACAAACTCACATAACAGTTATTTTGAATTAAATAATTCTGAGGGAATAGATGAAAATGTGAAAAATGTTTCTCAAAAGGAAGTAAGTATTTCCTTTCCAATTTGTGATAGTATAGAAGGGCAAAGCATAATTGCCATTAACCAAAGTTCATTAAAAGAAAAAATATCAAGTGGAAATGGTGATCAGAAAGTATCTAATGAATATTGTATTTCAAGACGATCAAGTGAAGAATTTCTCCATTCACCTACTGCAGAAGGTAAGCACATGGAGTTACTGCCTAATATGTTAATAAATATAAAATTTGGGGCAAATATTTGTTTTGCTGTAAAGGTGTACTTCTGAATTCAAATAATTCCAGAACAGTAGCTGAGTTTAGAAAGACAACAGTCCAAGCATTGTAGATTGTTTTTATCCACTGAATTGTGCAAAGTGTATGGGACAAAAGCTACTTCCCTATGAGCAACCAAATGCAAAACAACTGCACTACTACTATTACTACTACTACTACTACTACTACTACTGTTCTTAGTATCAATACACTATGAATGTAGCAGCTATAGCTTGGAATTCAATCTCAAGATTGCTCAAAATGATCTCAATGCAAATTCCATTAGATTATTTCTTTTGTCTTGGACCTCACTGTTACAAGCCCTGAAAATGATAAAACAGTCACATACTTAGTAAGATAGGCACATTTACAGAGAGAACAGAATCAGTGAATAGAGGCTAAGAATAGTGTTCAGAAAGAATGTCACTGTTTCCATACAACCAATGTGTTCTAGAGAAAACTTTTACAGTGTTACAAAAATCAACATCACCATTCTAAAAGCAATTTTGTGTAGTAAGCAGAAGGCTGTTTTTTTCTGGGCTTCCAATGAGAGATGATAGAAGTGAGGGGTAGAATACTCACAAAAACTAATTTTGGAGTTAGGTGATCAATGGTAGCAGTAACCTGTTAAATCTCTGATTTAAAACATGGAAATAAGCACAAGAGCTAACCTTACAATCTTTATTTACATGTGCTTGCATCTGACACTGATACTAGGATGTTCTATTTAAAGAACATTGCATTGAGAAAATGGAGAGTTTAACACAAGTTCAAGTAATGGCTGAACAGAGACGCGTGTATGTGCATAAACAGTATGCACTACTAACTTTTCATTTGTGATTCTTGCTTATTTCTGCAAAACAAGTACTAGTTATCTGTCCTCAGAAGTTAATTCTGGGACATAGATCTCAAATGGATGAAAGCAGTTTGCTACACTAAGGATCTCAAGCTCAGTAAGAGGCAGTAAGTTTTTAAGCATACTCTACACTTAATCTTTTCCATGGTGCAGTTCTGAGCAGTTCCTTGAAAAGTCCCGATGAAAAGGGAGCATGCGTAGCTCATTTATGATTCTCACTTCCAGGCCACAAGCCAGGAACCCACAAAAGCTGGGCAATACTATATCTGTTTAAATTTTAGATATTGTTTAAAAAAAGGAAAGAAAAAATCCCCTCTTAAGGCAGTATTTGAGAAATCTGCTTTGTAATCTCTAGGTCCTCTGCTTTATTTGTCCCAGAAGCAAGAGGTATATAATGAGTAAGGAAAGGGCACCAAGAAGAAAACCAGTTGAATGCTATACCATTTCTTACTAGTAGTTCCTGTAATAGGTAGATATTCAGACACTTTTCAAACAGTGTGTGTTCAGATTTTGTATTTGAAATTCAGTCTGCAAAAGCAGTGAGTTTTTACAGCTGCAAATGATATTAATAAGAGATATGCTTTACATATTTGGTAAATTCTTGAGAAAAGAAATGCAACTATCTCAAATCTGACATCTGCAATTAATTTCTCAGGGACTTGGCTCCAACTCCATAAAATAMATTTTGCTGGGATTTTTTTGAAGGTAATTAATGTTCATGAAGCAATTAGAAAAGTGTCACAGCAAAGCCCATGAGGGAAGTCTGTTCACAGAATTTTAACTGCAGAAGGGGCTGCAAGTTACATCTGAATGCTGTGCAATGAAGAATGAAAACCTGACTAGATACATTGGATAAATTGTTCACTAAGTGATCACTTTTCTGCCTAACTCTGGAATAAAAAGATCCAATGGAGCCAATGGAACAAACAGTATATCATCAGATGTTAAAAGATGAAATCATTATATCTACATAAAAACCCCCTTCATGACATATATAGATAGCTTTTGAGAAGTCTCTCTGAGGGTGAGACTTTGTATCTTCATTACTATTCACTGTAACATGCTGATACATATTTTACCCACATTAGCAAGAACCACAAATTAATAGATTAACCAAACCTAATCACTAGTTTATACAAATTAGTTAAAAACATAAATGTATTTATGCTTCTCTTTTAAGGCTATTTTGATTCACTTGATAAGAAGTCATATACATGGGACCCTGCTTTTTTACCCTGTTCACTTATGAAGGAACAAAGTTATAATTTACAGAAAGAGGGAGGTAAGAATAATATTTTTCTGTTACACACAAATACCAGTACTAATAAACTTATGTTTGAAACATTTGTATTTGTTTCTTCCCCATTTGATTTTCTCTATCATAGCCATTGCATTTTACATAAAAGTTACTAGAAAGCTATCCTGTCTTTATCACAGAACAGTTCACGCCAATGAGCTTTTATTATTCTATGGATAGAGGGTAAGAACTTTAACAATATGACTTTTCTGTTTGTTTTGGAGTCTTTTGGAAAAAAACTTCTCTGAGCCTCCAATCATTTTGATACAGCCAAGATATAGTGCAAGGAAACCATGATTTCACATACTTTTCTTTGAAGAGCTCTCTTGGAAACATTATAGAAGGAAATTCAGAAGGATATAGCCAATAGATTTGTTAGAATTTCAAAAGCATGCTTGTGTGCTATTGTGACTTCTCCAGCACTTGGAAATATGTTGCAAAATAAGTCTATTATTATATTCTGAAGTGAAATGATAAAATACTTTAAGCAAAAGGCTATAGATAACTTGTGTCTCAGTAAGTCCAATCATGTACAGGTATTTTCACTTTTATTTCCCATTGCACCCCTTAAACTGATGCATACTTCAGTAATCTCAGAATTGTTGCTCAAGTTTTTTCCTTCATTCAGACCATTCAATGAAATAGGACTGAAAATCTTGTATGTATACAGATGAACTCTGGAGTTCTTTTTTTGATCAAAAATGTGTCATCTTCTGATAATACGTTGTATACAAAATGTAAAAATATTATAAAGAATACTATTCTACCACTATTTTGAAAAACCTTATTATAAATAAGAACAATATGAAGCTTACTGCTATTCTCGCTCTACTCCCATAGCCATCAGTAAATCCTCCTTTCTGCATCATTTCCTATTGTAGTTTTAAAGAGTGTTTTTTTTCCTCACAGATTTATTTTTTTCCAGTGCAGGAATTTTTTTCCAATGAGGAGACAATTGCAGATTTTTTTCTGTATCATYCTAACCCATTAGGAATGCTGTAGGATCTATTACCTAAAGTTTTACACAGATAAAATTTTTACTAAACTAACAACTTTCATTTCAAAAAAAGCACAGAAGTTGTATTTCTGAATGAGTTTGTGAATTATGGTCAAACAGTTATGGTGTCTCCAAAAGTGATGTTTCCATACCTGCCTTTTTTGTGGCAGGTTGATTCTAGTCTCTGACTCTTGCAGTAGGTGTTGTTATTGTTTAGTGAAAATTCAAATTCCAGATGCTGTATTGTGTATAAAAGCACATAGTGGTTGATATTACAATCTTCTTTCAAGTTTCGTTCAGATAGTGTTAAAGCTTTCTAGATAGGTTATTTTGGGTCCTGTAGAGAATCAAAAAATGACTAAACTTGGATCAGCTTTCTTCTTCCTCTGTTTTGGGCCAGAAGGCGATTGGCAAAGAAAGATGTGCATCTTCTTCATTTCCATTAGCAGCAATTATTTCCTTCACACCGCTTCCTAGTCTCTTTCAAATTCCAATCTGAGCTTCTGCAGAAATGTTTGGAAGCAAACCTTAGCAATAACCAACTTCCTTTTCCCCATGATCCTTTGACTGCTAAGGAACATCTCTTTTATCCTGTAACAAAGGTTCTAGGGCAAGAGTCTATACCTTATTTCCAGAGCTTTGTCAGAATCAACATGTGACCACTACCAGTGGAAGAAGAAAAAAATATTAATATTCCCTATGTCATCATTTTCAATTGGATCATTTATTAGYAGTAAGTATGGAACTACTGGGTGTCTTCTTTCCCTGAGATACTTCACATCTTTCCTGTCCACTCCTATCCATGGTTGGCAGAGAGAATTCTTCTTCATTTATATTAAACATTGCCACAGAGATCATTCTGGAGGAAGGATTTATTTGTTTTTTGTCAGAGGGAGGGCTATAGTTACTGTGCTGGAAGAAGTTAATATCAGAAGTTCTGCTGAATATGGCTATCTCCTTCCTCTATTTTTCAACAGGATTCTGAGCCATCACATCTGCTCTTACATAGTTTAGATTGGTTACTTTGGATGTGATCACTCCATTTCCACTACAGTCCAACCCTCTTAATTTAGCCAGTTGAACTRCTACCAGAACTCTGTGGCATAATCTGGCCTATTACTCCCATATCTAGAAAAAAGATTGGGCAGTACATAGTTGATACCTGTTTATATCCCACTGTTTCATTACTTGAGGTGACTGTGGCCTCAAAAACCTATGGCTATATTGGAAAGGAGATATTATGAGCACCGTGGTGGTGCAAGATTTGTTCTTCAGCAGTTTTACAATTCAGCATGACTAACTATGATGCTAGATATAAGCCCACACTACTTGATGGACTTCCAGAAAATGCAGTTCCTCTTCCAACTGACCTCTGGGAGTTTTATGAAAGACAGCAGCAGTATCGTCATTCACTTATGGATGCAGTTTTGAGTTTTTCTCATGCCATCATTTAAAATTTTGGTGAAAGGTTTAGAAGTATTATTTCTTCCTTTAGTAGGGTCCTAATTGAGTGCCTAAGGCTCTGATGGACTCACTATTTAATATCTTAGCTATTTGCTGAGTGCTTCATCATTTTATGGAAGCACAGAAAATAGAGCTGGAAAGGGTCTTGAGAAATGTAAAGCCTTCCTTGTTGTGTGCTTATTAGTTCTTCCACATGACTCATTGTCCTGATCTCTAGTTTACAAGGTCATAGTCCTTCATTCTTCCCCAGTGAGTTATTATTTTATGCAAAACAGAACAGCTTCTAAAGGATAACTGAATCATGCTCCAGTTTCCTACATGGTGTATACTTTAGTGGTTAAACTATGGAACATAAAATGAATGCTACCACATCCTCCTGTAATACTTTCTGAAAAATGCTTGGCACTAGGAGGAGAATCGTGATTATTATCACCAGTGAAGAGATGCCCAACTCTGATATGGAGTTACACATTTAAATCCCTCAGAATAGTGTTAAGTACTACAACATGCTATTATGCTCAGTATGTCCCTTCTTCCTCAGAATGCTACACAGACTCACAGAATAGCTGGGGTTGGAAGGGACCTGTGGAGATTAGAGGGGAGTCAAATCTCCCTGCCCAAACAGGGACAGCTAGAGCAGGTTGCTGAGGACCACATCCAGTCAAATTTTGAATAGCTTCAAGGATAGAGACTGCACAACTTCTCTGGGCAACTATCCAGTGTTCAACCACCCTCACAGTGAAGGAGTGTATCCTTATTTTCAAGTGGAATTTTCTGTATTTCATTTTGTGCCTATTGCATCTTGTTCTGTCACTGGGCACCACTGAGAAGAGCCTCTTGATGCCCTCCCATCAGATATTTATACACATTTTTAAGATCTGCCTGAACCTTCTCTTCTCCAGGCTAAACTCTCCTCATATGAGAGATATTTTGTATGGATTTACCTACCTTTCCTAATCTGTTAGGAAATCTACATAATTAGGTTGAGGATCTTTTCTAACTAGATGGAATCTTTAAGTGTGACACAATTGTTATTATTAAAACTTCAACTTAAAATAATGTGATAGACATTCTACAGTTGGACATAGGAGTGGATGTAGTCAAGGTCTGAGAAGTTGCAGTTTAATTTGATTGGCATGTCTTGGCAGTATGTAATTCTAGTATATATCATACATTATTCTAATTTTACTTTCATTTTTTATTTCTTTTACATACAGGATACTTTTTGTCACGTGAACTTATAAGAGTACAGCCTCTGAAAACATGCAGAGGCCCAATCAGGATTGGGCTATCAAGAAAAGCTAGGCCCAAACAGCTTCATCCATATCTAAAATGACTTACTGGATTCCTTTATTAGTCTTCAGAATAAATCAGTCTGCCTGAAAACTRTTGAAATATTTTTATGTTAAGTTTTTATGTTGGTAGTTTGATGTTTATGGTGCATGTTTTTTAGATATTAATATTGTAGTACTTGCTAGTGATTTATTTAGGAATACTCTTGTGAATATTTGATAGCAAAGAAATTTATAATGTATGTTCATTAGTAGAAATTTAATGGAAAAAATAGGCCCTTTTAAAGTTTATATAATATTAATAAAATCTGTTTTATTTCTCCTATTAAAATATACAGTTGAAATTTTGTCTTACACATTATTAAAATCTTCTGCATGTTTATATACTATTTAAAACTCTGTTTTTGAAGTGAGTTCTTGCAAATGTTTAGGGAGGTACAGGAAAAAATTTCAGGAAGCTAAATTTATATTGCTAAATAGGAATATTGTGTTTTAGTTCTCAGAGGTAGTTTCCTCTGACATACTTCCATTTCCATGCACTTGTCCAATTAGACAAAGAAGACTTCTGAAATTCAAAGCAGAGAAAAAATTAAAATTTGTGCAAATATCTTACTATGAGACGGCCGATTTCACTGCCTGCAAAATGAAGGCACAACACTAGTACATAAATTCTACAGCCTGTATATCTCAAATATTAGGGGAAATTTGGGCTGAACTGAGGCATACAAATATGAGATAAGGATATCTGTTAATATTTGATAATAATACACTGATGTCTGTGTTTCTAATAAAGAATAGTGACAGTTTCAACTGAAGTGGAACACAGCAAGAAAAATATATGCATGAAGCCAGAAATATCACTAAAATGTCAGAACAAGACTCCTGTATACAATTGCATGATTTTTTACAAAGGGCCATGTTTTACATTGCAATGGGGGAGAATTTTAATATAACAAGCATTACAGAATAGTGATGGGATGATGATAAAACCTAGGTTATAATTATACTTAGTTATGACTGACACAAGGAAAGCTGAGCAAGCTGCGTTGATAGGGAAATGTTTCTATAAATAAATTATTCTATAAAATTTAGCAAAAGTTCAGAGATCAAATCACTACATAGTTGAATCTATTTAGATGCAACCCTCAGAATATAACATATATAATAGTAACTATATCAGCATATTAAAGTACCTAAGAAAAGGAAATTGAGTATAAAATGAAAATCAATGATAAAATCTAAGAAAATCTAAGAAAATTTAATAATTTGAAATTTCTGTTACCCACATATGAACTAGTAAAAGTGTCTGATGGACAACATTTTCTTTCCTAAACTATTACTTGCAGGTCAAAAGTGGTATGCATCTGGTTGAAAAAGTAATTTGTATAGTAAAACATACTAGCTTGTACGTTAAGAGTTTGATGATACAGATGTGAGACTGCTACTGGAAAACATATTTCTGGAGCCCACAAGATGAGACAGTATTCTTGCTTTAGCTATAGTCTTAATCCACATAAATATCAAAAGAGGTAAATGTCTAAGAGAGTTAATGGGCAACTAGGCAATTAACTAAAGGATAGTTGAGGATAGGATTAGAGACCTTCTGGGCAGGCTAGACGTCCAGAAATCCATGGGACCAGATGGGATGCACCCACGGGTACTGAGGGAGCTGGCGGATGTTGTTGCCAGGCCGCTCCCCGTCATCTTTGAAAGGTCCTGGAGAACTGGAGAGGTGTCTGAGGACTGGAAGAAAGCCAATGTCACTCCAGTCTTCAGAAAGGGCAAGAAGGAGGACCGAGACCACTCTAGGCTGGTCAGCCTCACTTCCATCCTTGGAAAGGGGATGGAACAGCTCATTCTGGATGTCATCTCCAGACATATGGAGGAAAAGAAGGTGATCAGGAGTAGCCAGCATGGATTCAGCAAGGGGAAATCCTGCTTAACCAACCTGATAGCCTTCTCTGATGGCATGGCTGGCTGGGCAGATGAGGGAAGAGCAGTGGATGTTGTGTACCTTGACTTCAGCAAGGCTTTTGACACTGTCTCCCATAACATCCTCCTAGAGAAGCTCAGGAAGTGTGGGTTAGACGAGTGGACAGTGATGTGTATTGAGAACTGTCTGAAAGGCAGAGCTCAGAGGGTCGTCTTCAGTGGTGTGGAGTCCAGCTGGAGGCCTGTGGCTAGTGGCATCCCCCAGGGCTCAGGACTGGGTCCCATCCTGTTCAACTTCTTCATCAATGACCTGGATGAGGGGACAGAGTACCTCCTCAGCAAGTTTGCTGATGATCCCAAGCTGGGAGGAGTGGCTGACACAGCTGAGGGCTGTGCTGCCATTCAGAGAGACCCAGACAGGCTGGAGAGTTGGGCAGAAAGGAACCTCCTGAGGTTCAACAAGGGCAAGTGCAGAGTGCTGCACCAAGGGAAAAATAACCCTGGGCACCAGTACAAGCTGGGGTCTGACCTTGTGAAGAGCAGCTCTGCAGAGAAGGACCTGGGAGTGCTGGTGGATGACAGGTTGACAATGAGCCAGCAATGTGCCCTTGTGGCTAAGAAGGCCAATGGTCTCCTGGGGTGCATTGGGGAGAGTGTTGCCAGCAGGTTGAGGGAGGTGATTGTGCCCCCTCTCCTCAGCCCTGGGGAGGCCTCATCTTGAGTACTGTGTCCAGTTCTGGGCTCCCCAGGACAAGAGAGACATGGAGCTACTGGAGAGAGTCCAGCATAGGGCTACAAAGATGATCAGAGGGCTGGAGAACCTGCCCTATGAGGAAAGGCTGTGAGAGCTGGGCCTCTTCAGCCTGGGGAAGAGAAGACTGAGGAGGGATCTTACCAATGTCTGTAAGTACCTGAAGGGAGGATGTCAGGCAGATGGAGCCAAACTCTTTTCAGTTGCCCTGTGTGACAGGACAAGAGGCCATGGGCAGAAATTGAAGCACAGGAAGTTCTGCCTGGCTGTGAGGGGGAATTTCTTCCCTGTGAGAGTGATGGAGCACTGGCACAGGTTGCCCAGAGAGGTTGTGGAGTCTCCTTGTCTGGAGATCTTCAAGGCCTGCTTGGATGCAACCCTGTCTACCATGCTGTAGGTGACCCTGCTGAGCAGGGAGGTTGGCCTAGATGATCTCCAGAGGTCCCTTCCAACCTTACTGATTCTGTGATTCTATGATTCTAAATACAAGACTGACAAATCCAAATCAATGTTCTATGGAGGAGATATATCAAAAAGCCTGTTGCCTTGCAGAATTTCCCAGCAAGAGCTGAGTTCTCAGAAACCTGGTTCTAGATCTCTCAGTCTTTGAAGGAAGAAAGGTTGACACAAGGATGATCACTGGAGTGAACTAAGAAATATTCCAAGGCTCTGGCTAAACTAGGAGAGACATGATGGGAAAATTCTTACAACTGGCCTAGGCCCAAACTTTATTTTCATACCCTAATCAATCACACAGGCTTAAAAATAAACATGTTCATATGCTGTGACCAGCCACACTGCATTTATTGACCACTTGTAGCCTTCGAACTGTATAAGCAAAGTGTATACTCAGCGCAACACAGGCCTACAACCAATGGTGACCAACTATCCACCTTCATAAATATACGACTTTGTTTTTTACTTATTCTACAAAATCCATTCCATGTGAAGAATCTAGGTGATCCTTACTGTTTCTCATTCCTAGCAGTAGGCTCAGGCAACAGAGAGCACGTTATTTATGAACATAGAGAATTTCTTAGAACCTGCTGAAAGGTCTGTGATGATTTTACATAGATTGAAAGATAATCTGGCAGCAGCAGCATCTCCATAAGAACAGTAAGCAGTAAGTCACAGGAAGTTGCCAGTGTTAAACAAAACTCCACTTCCCTTGCAGTGGAGAGCATGTGGCAGAAGCCCAGCTGTCAGCACCAGGAAGAGCTTGGATTTTCCATTTGTGAATATTTTGTCCTTCCTATGGTTGCCTCCACACCTACTCCAAGAAATTCAGAACTCAGAATGCAGTACATGTTTGAGCTCATTGGTAATTTCGGTGCAAAGCCCAGGTGTAGCACCACACAGGCACAAGCCCAGCTGTGTGACCATACCTCTGGGTCAGCATGCCCTGTTGATGCTCTTTTTCTCACAGAACAGTCTAGCTAGCTTCCATTGCCTATCTCCTCGACATTCTTCCGTGTTTTCCCATATACTCCACCCTGCATTGGAAAGCCAGTTACAGGCTGCCCCAATCTTCAGACGGGCATGGGGCATGGGGGCAAGGGAGTTTACAAAGCAATGAAATCAAAATATAACATAATACAAAGCAAAAGATATACAAAAGAGTCCTCCTTGTATGAGGTGGCCCAGTAGTAATGGCTGTAGGGACTCAATACTTGTGTTTTCATCTGCTGCATTTTTCCACACTATCTGGTCCATCTCCATCTGCTAACCCAGTTGCTCCCCTCCTCGCTGCCGCAACACGTTGGTCCCTTCCTCAAAAGTACACCATCCTCCCACTGTAGTGGCTAATTCACCTGTGGATGGGTAAGCACCTGCCACAGCGGCTCACAGCCATTGATATAATGTTGGAGCTGCAACAACGTTTCCTGATGGAAATTAATTGAGTAAGGTAATACTGTACTTGAACATTGGTTGATAAGGGTCTCATTAAATTCAGTTCCTCTCTTAAGAGAGTAAGAGATCCAGCACCTGCATCCCATGCTCTCACTAACCAGACTAACAAAGGCTCCCTGGGCTCCTGCCGGAAAGTAATTAGAAAGTCACGCAATTCCCTGAAGGTGTATATCCTAGATTGCTCCTGTCTGTGTCCCTATCTACTTGCCTCTCCTCTTTCAAATGCACAAGAGGTTGGACCTGGGGAGTAGCCAGTTCTCCTTCTGATCCAAATTCAACCTTGAAGACAGATGAAGTACTCCAAATATTACTATCCCACTCCTCTGGGTCCTGGGAGGGTTTAGTTATTATTGCTCTCACCTGGACAACTGTAGCTGGGGCTTTATCATAGCATGCACAGCATTTGTTAGCCACTCACAAAGCTAATTGCAGTACCGTRTGGGTTAATTCCTGGCTCCTTTTCAGTTTGGGTTGTAATCAACTTCTGTACTACTGCTTCTGTATCATGTAAATCTCCATTCTCCTTCTCCAGATCTTTTACTCATTGCTGCAAAGATGATACCTCATTACCTAAGGCCTGAATGCCCATCAACAGTGCCATCCTGATCATAGACTAGCTTTCAAGTTGCTCCCGAAGTGGCATGGAAGGGCATAGCCCTCAGTGAGAATTCAGCCACCTTTGGGGTAACATTTTCTCCCTGTGCCAGCTCTGGCCAGTGCTCAGGTACTACCAGAGTGGCAAGCAATACAACTACCAGCCCCCACTGCTCAGTCTGAGGCCATTCTGGCAGATGTGGGCAAGCAGCCTCTCCTTGGCTCTCGCCCTCTCCCTTCACTCTCCTTGGCCATGGCAGTGCCATTTGTGTCTTCTGCTGACTACACCAATTGYAAGGGTGAGGCAGAGACTACCTGGACCCCCAGCAAGGACAGATGCACAAACACAGGGCACACTGTGGTCGATAATGAGCGTTTGTTACCTCTGCGTCTAAGCAGGGGGTCCTCTGCAATTTCCCAATGGAGAAAATAAAGGCGTGGGGGAATCCCAGGCATGGCTGAGTGACGGTCCATGGTGAGGAACACTGTGGGGGGGCACTATAAAAGATTTTTATCTACTATACACACACACAGTATGCATATTGAGCTCAYTGCTGATGCTGACTCAAAGACCAGGTGTAGCCACTTGCACGGGCCCAGTCATTTGACCATGGGTGTGGGTTAACATGCCCCGGGGATGCTCCTTTTGCCACAGAACGGTCTGGCTAGCTTCCATTGCCAAACTCCTCAAAATTCTCCTGCGTTTTCCTATACTGTAGTAACTGATTAAAAATATTTTGCTAAACGCTGTTTTATATAGCTGACTCCGAGCAAGCAAAGCTGGCTTATCACAGAGTGGTTGAAGTTGGAAAGGACCTCTGGAGATCATCTAGTCCACCCCACCCCACCTGGATCACCTGAGCTCACTGCCCAGTATCTCAATGTTCTGCTTGTTTTTTTTTTTTTTTTTTTTTTTTTTTTTTTTTTTTTT
>NW_028186511.1:259294-276765 GCF_003343005.1 Rhea americana | reverse complement strand
GTCCCTGCCAAAGTGAATTAACTTTCAGGAATGACTTTTTCCCAGCAACTTCTCTATCTGAGATTCACAATGGTTGGTGATGACAATGAGAGGGTTTCTTATAATTTGCAAGTGATCCTTTATTTATAACACATTCTGTGGTCTCAGTGCTCTTCCAGAAAGCCTGTATCATTGTCATTCCCCTTCCAACACCTTCAGAGAGAAGTGTTTWTACTTCATAGAGCCCATATCCTTGTCTGGGTTGAACATACGATTGCTAATGAAGCTTGGAATACAATGGAATTGCAGTTTTGATAATTGTGCCACCTCTGATGGACATGATTTAGAAACATGCATACAATCTCTGGTGCTAGCACAATTGGGCACTGCCAATGTTCAGAGCAYGGTGATACTGGATGTCAGCCATCTGAAAAAAACTCACTAGTCATACAGTTTCACAGATCTCTGCAAGGATGATAGCCACAGTGATTTTTGTCTACATCATCTGCCATACCACAGATTTATCCGGGTGTGTGATATCCAGAGGYTGGGCCCCAAAATTTCTAGAATCAAATGGAGACCTCATAATACTGTCTCTTTGGTACTAGTTTCTGGAGTGGAATCATGAAAATGGCCTTCCTCATCCTTAAATTAGTGCAAATGCATCAAGAATGTTCATAAATCATATCTGGAAATGATATCATCCCAATAAAAGGTACTTATGATGAATATTCACATTGCTAATAGTGAAATAAAAGAATGCAGTGTTCCTTGAAATACCTTGTTCTTTATGTTCTACCTTATATTAACCTTGTGGATGCCTGGAAGCTCAGATTAGGCTTAAACCTTCAAGAATCAATGCCAAGGTGGGGATATGGAATAATTCCATTAAATTCTCTCATCATTATCAAACTAAATAGCTTTGTTGTCTGGTAAAAAAAATAAGATACAAGAAATCTGATACAAGTTAAGAACTATCTTTAAAATATTGTTAAAATATCCAAGAGTTAAATGGTAACTGTCTGTATTATATACAGTTTTAGAAGTCAGAAATATATTTGTCTTTAAATCAATGCATCTTTTTCATTTTTTTACAAAGTATCTCTTTACCTCTTCTTATATGAAAATGCTAGAATGCTCTTGCATGTAGAATACAGAGGCAAACAGGCCACTTGCTTCAGAGCAAGAGACAAAGTCCTAATCCTCTGAATTTATATTCAGTGTCAAACTTCCTTCTGTTTAACTGTGCCAAGCTTTAGCAAGAATGTCCCAGGAAATTATGCTGGAAATCCAAAAGTGCATTCTCAAACTTAAACAAAAACAGTCAATCAACCAACAAAGAAGCCAAAATCAAATTATGCAGACAACAGCTAGAAAGTCTAGCCCAGCTGAGATGTTATGTAAACTTCATGCTTCACTGATCGTACAGCAGGAGATAGCTGCTAACAACATGCCCTTATCTTAAATATCAGAAGAAGGGTTGGCATTGGGAATACTAGATTGACCTTATGCCAGCTTTAGCTCCTTCATCCACTGCTACTGGAAAACCTCAGGTAGCTTGTTACACTGGAGAGAAGCATGTGAGTGATTAGCTGGGTAAATCAGCTATATAAATTGGTGCCATTCCATTGACTTCACTGGAACTATGCTGAAATACGCCAACCAAAGATCTTGCTGTGTGTCTTCACATATTTTATTAAAGCAATGTGTATAGTTTTTGGATTTTTTCATTATAGATAGGGTATCCAGTGATATTTTTAAAGTTAATTAATAAAATTGACTTTAATGGAAATGCAGATGTTGAAGTGTGATTATATTTTAATTATTATACTGAAAAGCCTAAATGTCATTTCTGAATCATTTTTATCAGCTGCTATAACAATGGATATAGCTATGGCTTATTTAATTCAAAAAAGATGCAATTATAGCCTAATGAAAGCCTTGAATTCTATTATATATACCAATACTACATGTGATTTTTTAATAAAYAGCAATTGAATGCATCTTTTTCATCTGCCTTTGAATGACTGGATACAAAGCTAACCCTACTTTTCTCCACRTATTTTAGATAAGTGTGGGCAATTAATAAGCGAATGAATGCAAGACTGTTAAAATGCAGCTTAGTAACAGCATCCCTGTAGTAGACCTATTGTCTCTTTCAGGGAATTGAATTGGAATAGGTGATAAAGTCTTTTTACTGCTTCTACTGTTGGCAAGATAGATTCCCAACAAGAACATGTGACAGACTTTTGAAGGGAGGGAATCAGAGAAAGGTTTGGAGTGACTGTATATAATAGAAGATTCTTCATCAAGCGAGATGATGGCAGGACATCTGTGAATAAACATTACCAAAGAGCTTCATGTGTTTAAGAATAAGCTCACTTCTGATCTTAAAATTCACATCGAGTTTTGATACTACACTCTGCTCCCAACATGGACATCCCAACATATCATTCTGCCCTGATGAGTGCTGAGGGAGCCAGCTGATGTCATTGCAAGACCGCTCGTGATTATCTTTGAAAGGTCATGTGATTGGGAGAGGTTCCTGAGGACTGGAAGGGAGAAAATGTCACCCCTATCTTCAAGAAAGACCAGAAGGAAGATCTGGAGAACTACAGGCTGATCATCCTCAGCTCAATCCCTGGGAAGATAATGGGAAACAATTTCCAGGCACATGAAGGACAGGAGGGTGATCGGGAGTAGTCAACATAGATTTACAAAGAGAAATCATGCTTAGCCGACATGCAATGGCATCCTTTCACTCCCTTCTGCAATGGTCTCAGCTGATTAGGGGAGAGCAGTGGGTGTTGTTTGCCTTGATTTTAGTAAGGCTTTTAATACTGTCTCCTTTAACATCCTCATAGACAAGCTGATGGAGTACAGGCTAGCTAAGTGGTCAGTGAGGTGGATTGAAAACTGGCGAAACTACAGGGCTCAGAATAGTGAGATCAGTGGCACAAAGTCCAGCTGGAGGCCAATCACTAGTGGTACTTCCAAGAAGCTGATAGGGAGGCCAATGCTGTTTAAGATTTTCATTAATGACCTAGATGATGGGACTGAAGACAGTCTCAGCAAGTTTTCAGATAACACAAAACYGGAAGGAGCGGCTGATATAGCAGATGGTTATGCTGCCATTCATAAGGATCTGGAGAGGATGAAGAATTGGGCAGGCAGCAACATCATGAAGTTCAACAAAGGGAAATGCAGAGTCCTGCATCTGGGGATGATATCCCCATGCACCAGGACAAGCTGGGGGCTTACCAGGTGGAGAGGAGCTTTGCGGAGAAGGAGCTAGTGATACTTCTGCAAAGTAATGCATCCTTGCAGCAAAGCAGCCCAATCCTGGGCTGCATTAGGTAGAAGATTGCCAGTAGGTCAAGAGAGGTTATCTTTTCATCTCATTTCTGTCCCAGACTCAGCACTTGTGAGGCCAGATCTGTGTTCAATTCTGTGCTCCCCAATRCAAGACAGACATGGACATGCTGGAGCTAGTTCAGCAAAGGGCCACAAAGGTGATGGAGGTTGTGGGATGTCTCGTATGAGGAGAGGCTGAGGGAGCTGGGACTGTTCAGTCTGGAGAAAAGAAGGCTTGGGGGGATCTTAGCAATGTGCATAAATACCTGAAAGGAAGCAGAGACAGACTTCTCTCGGTTTTGCCCACTGACAGGACAAGAGACAATGGGCACTAACTGAAATAAAAAAATCCACTTGAACATAAGAAGATACTTCACTGTGAGGGTGGCTGAACACTGAAACAGGTTGCCAAGTCTATCCTTAAAGCTATTCAAAATCCAACTAGACATACTCCTGAGCAGCCACCTTTAGCTGACCCTGCTTGAGCTGGGGAAGGTTGGACCAGATGTTTGCAAGAGGACTCCTCCTGTTCAAATTATTCTGTAATTCTGTTCTGATTGCTCATTGAATAAGACTATTTATTATTATTAATAATTTTATTTTTCAAAAATTTTTATATTATTTTTCAAAAATTTATTCTATCTACTTATTTAGCAAGGAATACAATTTAATCTTAAACATCTCTGACCACCTGCACAAACACACCATTAGAAAGGAGGAAAAAAGACAAAATTCAATGGAAATATAAAATTTCTTTTGAGATGCAGGAATTTCCATATACGCCCTGTGAAATTTCTGATCCAATAACTGACACTCTTGAAACCTTAGAAACAAAAAATTCAATGTTTCAAATCAGTTGCACAGCATTTACATCAACTATATACAATGTTAAGGGAATATATGTTTGAAACCACTGTATGGAAAATAATGCTCTAAGTCATTTTTGGAATTACTGATAGGTTTGCCATTCAGGTATCAGCATTGCATATTTTGGCCAATGATTATAAAAGCAATGCGACTAGATATTTGCATGCGACTAGATAAAAAACATATTGAATTGACTTGGGACACCCCAGTCAATGCAGTGAAATAGGCTCTAAGAGGACCTGATTTTTCTTTTTTTTTTGTCAGAACTGTTTCTCCATTGACTGGTGAGGAAACTTAGGCAGAGCATATTCCAGAGGTGCTTCTATTAACTGTGGAAATCAAAATATTTTTATTATTTATTTGTAGCTACCATCAAAATACATGACCTTTTAAAATCTTCTCCAGCATTTAAATTCTATCATTTGATGATTTGTATTCCAATAGCATCCAGGAGCTCCAGTCACAAACTCACAAACTGTTTACTGTCAAATAATGAAATAAAGATATGGTYCCTGTCCCAAAGATCTCACAATTCATATTTTTCAGTTTCTCAGTGTACCCTTAATTTATTTATTGCTTTTCACTGTGATATTTAATTAAGGCAAAATGACGAAAAAGCAAGCTGTTCAAAGAAAGAAATCTTCAGTTTACTTCTCCACTATAAACAAATGAATATTTTCAGTTTTAAAATTATTTAGTATTTTTAGAGATGTATGTTCATGAATGCGTGAGTGGAGGGATGGGTGATAAGTATGCGCAGACAGGGAGCTCACTGTAGGAAAAGTGATGTCATATAGATTAGTTTGAAGACAGATCTTGAGTTTTGTTCTTCTCATCCACTTCAAGCATTCCGAAGAGAAGACTCTTACTTAAAAAAAACAGGAATATTTTGTGTGTCACTGGAGCCAGCTCCTTGTGCCCCTTACTGTAACTACCAACTAATTCTTCTTGCCTTACTTTCTTCCTTCTCCATAACTGCTTTCATCCTTGAATTTGCCAAAGRTTCTGGCAGCACGATGCAAAACAACTAGAGCAGGCCTTGCCTCTGATCAGCCTAGCTCCTGCAGGACTTACCTGCTTGGGCTGTTGCCAAAAGCCACCTGTTACATGCTTGTGCCTCATAAGTATGGCATAACTTGCCAGTTGGGGTAGCTCACTGGTGAACTACCATCTCCCGAGGAGAAGTTCCTAGGAAATGTACAGGTGCTGAATTTCCACCTCTCTGTARGCCTGTGTTAATTCTGGCAGTTCTGAGCCAGCCTTCTAGTAGGAATGGTCATGGGAAAAGTAGTGTTAGAAAACGTCAGTTTCCAGGCACTCACGGAGTGCGAGAGTCAAGGGGAACTTGGACGTGGCYTTGATTTTGAAGCCAGGGCMATAAAGAAAGGGCCATGAGAGTACACAGACAACTCTTCTTTTGCTCTCTAAGAAATAAGTATTTGTGGATAGTCGTGTACTCATGTTTTGTATATCTTTCTATTTACATTATTTGTTTTTTTAAAAAAAGTAATTAGCAATATATCTGTGAGCATTTTTTTTGTATGGGGAAAAGCAGAAAAAATGTTTTGACATATTTTCAGAAGAGAATCTTTTTTAAAAATATCATGAAGGTTTGAATTATTATTCACTATACTACACTATACTATTGTTCTTTTATCCCATGAATTTACTAAGTTGTTGCCTGAAAATWATTATATGGTACAAAGAATAGAGGTAAAAGAAATAAGTATAGTTAAAACTGAAAAAAAATTCACAACTGCTCACAAAATTGAAGACACAGCGTAGGATGTGTTCATCCTTGTGAAAATTCTTCTTTTGTAAGTGCTGCCAAGGTCAATGTCAGCTTGAATTCTTTAATGCATACTGTAAGTGCTAGCTATGCAGATTAGATCTGCCCGGAGCTATTCTTATTTGTTCATCCAGTTTTTAAAAATACATGTTTGTGCTCTTCTATTAAAAAAATTTCCATTAAAAAAATCAGCTGTCYGAGCTTGTATCAAGTCTTTCATTATGCTCCTTTTCTTCCTACTTCTCATTTTGCCGTAGGAATAYGTACAAACAAGTTTCCAGCTGCACAATACTGGACGTATTTTCATCCGCAATAACAAAGGAATAATTGCATTTTCTGGATAAGTTAATGAAATTAGAACTTATAGGGAATACAAATGGTTCAACATTAGGACTCATTATGGGAATCTTAATGTTTTCTAAAATACTGAACTATTAATACTAAACATGGAATTATAATTTAAATTATTTTTATTTATAAAATAAATCTTTACCTGCRTGAACGATGTCATTAATCATAATATAATCCAAATAATTTATCACAATAAAATTCATTATCACAGTATAATCCAAACTGCAGCAATATTTCATGCAGTCTTACTTGTCTTATTAACGCTGCTGTTTTTCTGAAGCTTCTAGGAAATGAGAGGGAAAAGAAGAGAAAGAGAGAAAAATCCTTCTTTTACTGTCCTTTATKTAGATCAAGTGTGACCTTTTTGGCTATTGCTATATTTTCTTAGGGCTAGATCTCATAGTATTTTTCTCATCAAGTTATTTTCTCTTGCAAAGAGAAATTTGGAAACAATTTATTTCAGCCTGATTCCTAGGTATGAGCACTAAAGATTCTTTGAAGTAGTGGTCCGTATGGCAACTCAGAAGACAGGGAGGCATGTAGTATTTCCTGGACAACCAAATGCAGGAATAGTGAGAATCTGTCAATTTTTGCACCTAGTATATATCTATACAACCATTTGCAACTTTGCTCTTGACAATCTTTTCAGACGAGCCCAGGAAGATCTCTAGAACAGCAATAACAGCTTTTTTGGGGGTAGTTTGAAGATGGGATATCAGARTTTTCCTATTATCATCAGTTATTCTGGACTACCAAATTCACTTCCTGTTTGATGTCTTTATATTTCAAGGAGGTGATGCTGAGCTGCGCGCTCTGACACCAGTTGATACTGTTTTGTTTCTTGTTGCTCACCCTGAGCCAGTTGCAATTTTCTGGGAAAGGTGAACTTCCAGATACCCCTCTTGATGCCCATGTTGACATACAACTGCTCCGCCTGCTAGTGTTACTGTTGAGAAATCTGCTATTTTAAAAGTTAAACTGCCATTTTTTTCCTGCCTATTGCTCACTCATCTGTTACTGCGTGCTTCCTGCTGTTGATGCTGGGTTGCCAATGGCTTTTCAAGCTGACCCTGCCCCAGCCTGTTGACTGATGACTTATGTTGTGCTGTTTCTTTACGGGAAGGATGAGCTCTCTTAAGGCTGTGCAATAGCTGACTTTTTGTTTGGTGGCTGACCTAAACGTTAAAAAATGATGACTGAATTGGAGTAGATTTTTAAAAAGTTTTTCTCATAGGAGGCAAAGACTGAAAACTGTTCATTCCGGATCAAAGGGAGTATATAGTTTGATCTCAGACATAACATTTTGTTTCCAGTRTAGATATTTCTAACAGAAATAAACAGTAGAAACGCAGTACTAAACTTCAGACACTGGTTACAACACTAGCCAGGAGCAATGCAGTCAGTAATTAGGACACTGATATGGTATGTGGGAGACTTAAGTGCAAATCCCCCATGAAACATTGCTCCTTCACCTTCTGCCTGCCTGGCGAATGTTCTAGGTATCATGCTGTGGGGCTGTAGCTTTCCTCAGTCGTTCAATTGCAAATGATCTAGTTTATATAAAATTATTTTTAAAAAAATTGATAGCTGTTTATCCTGTCTTCTCAGTAAGAGCWGAAGCCTGTTTATCCTGTCTTCTCAGTAAGAGCAGAAGCATTTAACCTACTGTATCACTGTGATATTCTCTTCTATGAACATCTAAAATGGAAGAGCTTCAGGAGAAAAATTGAAACAGTTTCTCCTAGGATGTCTTACAATCACTGCAGTAGTCATATATTCTGTTCTGAGGTATAGTGCTCTGAGATCCCAGTTCTTAAATGCATGGGGTAATACTGTTGTTACCTCCACGTGACACTGTTGAACATACAGTTCCAAATAATTTTATTTGCACGTAAACACGTTTTCATGTTCATATGTCACTCTGGCCTCTGCAGAGGAGGCAGTGATTCTTGGAGAAGTGGCTATGTGTGTAGCAAGGTAGTTTGTCCTCCACCTCAGTCTTCAGTTAGTATCAGTTCTTCAGGGAGGATTAATCTCTGAGATGATGACATTAGTAATGAGCTGTGATTCCTGAAGAAATCGAGTTCTTATTGACTGATTCATCACTTCAGTTCATGGACTAGTGTCAAAAGTTGAAGTATTTGAAACTATAGTTAGAAAATACTCCATTTCAATTTCACTGAAATCCTCTCCACTGGGAAATGAAATCCGAATACATGTTCTTAGTAAAGAGATGATTTTGATGTCAGAATGGTAAATTATCTCTGGAAAAAAAAATGGCAATGTTTTCTTACCTAGTAGAGAATCTTCAAAACTATCTCCCTGTTTCAGTCTGGTAGTACAAAAWTAAATAAGAGCTTAGGTATAATTAAGCTGAAAATGGTCTTCTGAGCCATCCCATTTCTGCTTGCTGTCATGATGCTAAAAGATCTTTGTTCCTTTGCAGTCATATGGCCAGATTGTTTCTCTCACCAGCCCCAGCCATAGGATACATCTGGCTCTGACCCTCTGGCAGGAGCAGCTTGTCCAATGCTCAGACCACAGCTTTCTTCCAGGACTATCTGGACCAGCTTGCTGATTCAGAGCAARTAAGATGATTAATGATTAGTGAATAGATCTAAGATCCCATTATGAAAAATTATTATACTTTTCCACTAGGACACAGAGTAACAGAAAAAGATTTGAATGGTGAGTCTTCTAGTCAGTAAGTGTTTTGAAACTCTTCTTTTAGCTGATCTTCTCATGACCTGAAATGTCTAGAGTAGTAAAGGTCTTTCACATGAACGTATATAATCCAGCAACACCAGATGATAAACTGTAGCATTTAGGATTATATCTGTCTATGGAACCATACAAACTGAGTCTMTTGGATACCCTCTCCCTCACACTTAAATCATTTTTAATTAATTTAGAAAAATATCTTCAATTTATTTTCTTCTGTCATATTTTCTGCTTCACATTATCATCTTTGTCCATAGGGATGTATTTTTTTTCATTTCACTCTTATAACAAAAAAGATTTTGACTTTCTTGTTCCCCTCTCTATATCAATTCCTTTTATACCCACAGTTACTTTGGTGAATGTTGTGCTGAATTTGTATTGGTCCTGTGGAAACCACTGATGGTGTTATAGCTTGTTTGTTATCACCTAGAACATCAGGCCACAGACCCTTCTCTGTATTATGAAGACTGTGATTAAACCTATTTAGTTACCAAGCTCCCTATTGTTAGTCTTATCAAACACTAGTAACCATCTTTGTGCGATCTAGTTCTAGGAGAGCTGCTGGTTTACATTCCGGGTGGAGGGGGCAGCAACTGCAGTTTCTCTGCAGCACTTTGTTGGTACTCAAGCTCTTTTATATAAGCACTTTAAGAATCTAGATCTTTTAGAAACTTCTTTGGAAAGCGAGCAATGTAGACTGCCTTGATTTATTTATTTTCTCAAACATTTCCCAGACAGAGCATACACTGGTGCTAATTTTACTCATTATTTATTTTGGTAGAATCTAAGACACTTCAGCAGTGATGCAGAAATGAAATGTGAAAGACAAGAACCTCAGGAAAGTCCATTTAATGGTCTTCAAATCATTGACAACACATGTTTGCACTGAGGTCCTCATAAACTATTTTTTTTTTCATTAAAATAGGCATGAAATTAGGCAGACTAGAACAAGATGAACATGTTCCTCCCCCTCTCCACCCTGAAGGCTGAATTCAACATATGATTCAGAAAGCAAATAGAGAACAAAATAATTTAAAAGATGCCGGTGCTGTCCCTTCTCAGGATTTCCCTGGAGGTGTTAAATTTTGCAAGTCCCACAACATATGTAAACCTCAAGAAGGCTATCCTATTTTAGTTATTTCAGTTATCTCTGGTAATTAATCTTTATTTTCTCGGTGTTCAGGTTAGTGACCCATACAATCTTAGAAATGCTTCAGAGGATCTACATACCTATAGTCTATGTCTATATTAACTGCAAAACCTTTTCCAAGTTGTCCATTATTTTTTCACTAAAACAATTCAAAACTGAAAACAAGGACATGTTAGTGTTATGATGTCTTGAAACATATTAACTAAAATGCACTTTTGAAAACAGGGTTTAACATTTTGTATTCTGCACTTAACCACCCTTGACAAAGTATAGTATGGAGACTCTTCCCAAAGTGTGAGGACGTTAGTTCATAAACTTTTAATTTGCTCAAGACTCTCTCTCTGACGAAGGCTAAGGCAGAGGATGCTCCTGTTCCTGCACAGGCAACTTCCGAAGCCCCGTTCTGAATGAATACCATTTGTCTTTGGGGAGAAGCATAAGCAAATATGATTTGAAACCTTACCTTTCATCGATAACCTTTACTTAGCATTATCTCAGGAGTCCACATCTAAATGCACTTGCAGAGAGAACACTCTAAAATGTATTTTCTCAGGCTGCTAAATTCCTTGTTTTATTATCTTTTGCCTTATGTCAGCTACAGAATTAGTGCCATGAATAATGACACTGTAAAATTTATGAGTAATGAAATCATAAGATTATAAAAAAGGAGATCTAGGACTCATACAGACAATCTGAAAAGAAGGAAAGGGGTCCAAATAAATATGAAGCAAATCAGATGTTAAAGGACTGGTGCATATTAATCTTTCATGAAGAGCAAAACTCAATACAATTGCCTTAACTTCTGAAAAAATCTTCTCATGAGTRTACTATTTGGACAAAGGGCAGTGAAACATTTTGTTTATACTTTCTAACTGGAAGGCTATTCATTCTGAGTGTGGCTAGATGTGAATGGTTCTGTATKTGGAGCTTCTTTACATAACACTGAAACCCAAGAAAACAGAGAAATGGTCAGTATTGTTCATCAGCCCACAGATCTCCAAGAATTTCTATTATAAAAATGAACCCACATCTTTATAGTAGAAAATAAACAGTCTTTAGCAAATGAAGGTAACTGGTAGCATCAGAAATTTATCTTATTAAATTTTACGCGCGATGTATCACTTGTCACCTGTAATAAACTATTCTTGAATTTAAGAATTCAATTTTTTCAATTTCATATAAATTCATAGAGAGCTTATATAGTCTTTTACAGTAGCTTAAAAAGCTTGCTTCTGTCTTTCAGTTATACCACTTTAATACAATTTTATGAATTATGAATAAATTTAGTTTTGTTTCTTTAAAGTGATATGAAGATTGAAAACCTAAAATTGTTACAAGAGAAGAGAATACAAAAACAAAGAAATGCCATGGAAAAGGTTGTTACCTACTGTCGTAAGGACCAGGATGACTCCATATAAAATCATTATTTTCTTTATCGGTCATCCATCTGTGACTCCAATGTTTCCTCTATATCTTACCCTAGAACAACTTCAATACATTTTTTGTAAGAAAACTTTTAAATCCTATGCTTTCTCTATATGGCAGAGACAATTCAGTTCTCATCTTATTTATTTATTTATTTTAATTAAGAAAATAAAACAATCAGAACTGCTTTGTCAGCACAGGAGTGTGACTCATCAAAATGTTAATTTCCTAAATTTCTTGGCATTGTTCAGCTTTGAGTAACCATTTAAAARTTTGGAATGCTATGCTTGATTAATYGGTTTAAGCAACTGATTTGGCTTTTCATTCCCAATGTCTTTGACGCTACTGCTTGGTTCTTAAAGGTAGTTTCTCAAAGGGCTTCTCCGAATCCAAAGCCTGCTGAACTCAGCAGAACGTCAAACATTTCTGTCTGTGTACTTTGAATGTGGCCCTAGTTGTAATCAGATGTTGTAACTGATGTTTCCTTGCAGACAGCTCTTCACTGCCACCGATTTTGTAGCAGAGTGGAAACAGCATTAGCTGGGATTAAARTGTAAACTCTTAGACCTTCTTGAAATCAAAAGATAAAAAATAACAAAAAAAAATATTAATGATATTTCGTACTTAACAGTAATATCTAAAAATCTGATAATAAGAGGAAAGTGTACTATAATTTTTATCTAATAGGTGAAAAATTGTAGTGAGAGGAAGAAAACTAACAGATGCATAGAGGAAACATTGGTTACCTATGAMTCACACTTACAAGTTTGTCATTGTTTTCAGCAGAAACTGCTATCCCTCAGCTCCTTGGGAGGTTAGGTACTTGAATAACAATTCCTACCTAAGAACGTACAATTTTACTGTCAAAAAATTAGACTCAGTGACTTGCTTTTATGAGACATTAATGCTTTGGTGTGTGGGCAATTAGGGAAAAAATGAAACTAATACTAGAAACTGCAAGCTTTTCAGGAAATGATACAAAACAAATGAAGACTAATTGTGGTTTAAATTAAATATGTTGAACACCCCTGAAACTTTTAAAAAGTGGAAAGAAAAATGAGAAGTCTTTAAATGTAATAAATCATTTTGAAATCCCTAATTTTTCAGACTTTTCTTAAACAATTCGGTGAAATTAAAATGTTTTTGGTRTTGCAGATGCATTTTCACTCAGAATTCCACCCAGATCTACATTTCAAAGCTGAGATTCAGTCAGTAGCAAGGTTATAACAACTCTGAGTTAGCTTTCAGCTATTTGTCCTGTCTATAGGGCAGCTTCCTCTTTCTTACAAAAGGCATGTTTCAGCTTGAAGTTCCCAATTTAGGATTAACTATAACAACAACAACAAAAAAATGTTAACATTATATGTTAACATTAAATTTACACATATATTTTTATCCTAAGATTTAGCAGTAGTTTTATTAGGATATTGGGAAATAGCCAAAATCCTGCATTAGGTTTTTTTCATTAAATTACTTTTCTGCTGGAGATTCATTAATATTCATTTACTAAAATCTAGCAAAGGTCAGCCAAAAAGTAATTTTGTGAGAAGGACTGGATACCTTTCTTTAGAACTTTCTGTAAATTTTAGAATAGTTTTTTTTTTCCCTTCTACTGTGGCAAATTATCTTGAAAGAGACTTATTGGCTCTCCTTTTCAGATCTCTCCTACTCCACAGCAACCCTTTAGATTTTGTACCTAACACAAAAACACGAACAAACATTTTAAAGTCCCCAACAATGTGAATTTACRCTAATATGGAGAATTATCAGCATTACTGAAGAGCAGCAAGCTTGGGAGGGCATCAGAGAGCTGTACAGCAGTTTAAGCAGCAAGTGAATAACATCATGCAAGCAAAAACTTTGGTTTAGCTAGGTGAAATTTTCTAAGAACCAGATTGGTGTTTGGCCGGGTCACTGCAGTAAACCCCTTATTTTTAAAGAAGTGGTATTTGAGCATTAGRGAATTAAGGAATGAACATTAGGGAACAGAAGCGCATTAAGAAACAGAAGTGTGCTGACTTAACATTTCAGCCAAAAACCAGAACCTCCAAACATAAAGCGCGTATCAGCATTATATAACAAGGAATGGCCTCAACTTGTGCTCAATAGAACAATAAATTATTATTTATTATAAACAGCTAGCTAGTTTGAAACTTACCTTAACAGCTCATGTTTAAGCCTAGGGGACAACTACAAATTGAATTTATACTGCTTCCTCAAGCTGGTTTATCATCACCATTTCAACCCAAGAGCAACAGATAGTATTTCAGTTATTGTTCATGGTTGATGATAGATACGGTTTATGGGCTGGTTTGGTCTCAGGGCAGTGGCTGGGCAGCAGCGAAGGCCACAGCTTGCCTTCCTGTGGCGGTTGCACTGGAGTCAGCAGGAACTCCCTAATAGGAGGCAAAGTTGCTCTTTCCTGGAGAGAGACTGAGCATAATTAGAAGGCAGAAATTTCTGGAGCTCAAAGAGAGAGAGAGAGRCTGGGAAAATGTGGGTGATTCTGCAGCCAAAGGAGAAACCCAGGATATTCCTTAGGAGAGCAGGCATATGATCAAGCTTCAAGGTGACAAGGAGACTTGCCTAGGAAACCTGAGGGGATTGCAKAGAGCTTTTCTACACCTAATATGCTGAAAAAGGGGATAAGAAAGATATGGAAAGCAGGAAAAAAAAAAAAAGATCTTTTTAAAAATACTTTTAGTTTGATCTGTCTCCGCTGAACAGAGCTGTGTCCTGAAAGTGATTTTGTGTTAGTTTTCATGCAGATAGAAGAGCATCTAAGATTCAGAGCCTTTTGGTCTTTTTGGTGTTCGCTTCAAGGAAAATGTAARGCAATCCCAGAAATCTGGCTAACCTGAAGCTCACTTGTACAAATGTATTTCATAAACACGTAGACTTAGCTACCCCAAGTTCAGAATTACCCTTTTTCTCTTACTGTTATTAAAGCATTAATATTTTTCCGCCAAGAACCAACCTGGTCAAACTTGCTTAAATTCCTGAAATCTCACTGTGTCACAGTGATATTGGATGCAGCTACTTTTCCTCTCTAAATTATAATGAAAGAAATTTAAGGAACACAAACTTTTTACAACTTTACAGTTATAGAGCATGGTCACATTTTATAGTCAAAACTGTTTTGAGGCTTGCCAAGTGACTCCCAAAAGAGTGGTTTCATCTTTCCTACACAGAAAGTCCCTTTCTAATTTCCTGTACAAAGGTACTTCAGAACAGACCCAAAACAGTAATCATGTTGAGCAAAACCACTTCCAATTAGTGAGAAAACTCTGACAACAAAAGGCWTGTCTCAGATCTTGGTCCTCTTTTTTTTGGCCTTAGATATCTCTTTGGGGTTCTTTTGGAAGAAACTGTGCAGGGAATATTTTATGTATAAGCTGATGATCAGCAGTCCTGGAACAGGGAATGGCACAATTCATGACTGCTGACATGAGGCATTAATGAGGCATTTGATATCTGATCACASATATCAAATCTTACCTTCCTCACAATTCAAAAAATGTATACCTGAATGTGGTGATCCATACCTGTGTATATATAAACTTACATGAATCCAAACCCAAATGATGAGAACATTCCAGTTCCTTCCATTCCTTGTAAAACAAGTTTTCTTACCTCACTAGGAACTGTTCAGCACTAGAGAGGCCATTTTTATATGTTGGAAGACATGTCCTTAACAGAATTCAATGGGCCATAAAAGAAGGTTTTATAAAAAAATATTTCTTTATGATATGCGTATGAGCAGTCACTCAGCTAAAAGGGACAGATGGTTTTGGGTCTAGTTCCTGTCCTAGAGAATTGTTTTTGTATTTAATAAAAATATTGTGTAGCAAAATGCATAAACAATATTCTGGAAGTGAGCCATGACACAACTCCCTGCTCCCAGGTGAGTCTACTAATCATCATTTTATTGAATGTTGCTGACACTGTGGTCCAGAGGAATTTGAACTGGTTTCTCACAGTGAGACAATTTCAGTAGGGAGGAGAAGGACATCCATCCTCATTCTGCCTTCAAGAAGAGCTCTATCCCTGTGATTGGGAGCTGGAGATTTGACCTTGTAAGTCTGATAAAGGAATTCATCCCACTACTACAAAAAAAAAAGGCATGGTAAAAGGTGGATAATGCTGTCACAAATGTGTTCTGCAAAGAACCCTCCTCTGTCAGCAGTAGATATGGTCTGAGAAGCTGTTTAGAGTAAATCCCACAGGGCTTTCTGGGGCCTTGGGCCTCAGCTAGATATCCACCTACTTGCATTCAGGTGGCTTAACATATACAGAGGCACTTTTTTTTAACACTTTAAGCTAAARAAAAAAAAAAAAAGTGAGAGAGAGAGAGAGAAGCAGTTAGGTATAGCTATCCAATTAAAGGAGATTTTAGTACCTACGTTCTATCCCATATAACTGACATGAGTTAAATACTACTCACATTGAGTGCAGTAGAGGTTTTACCATCTCTGAAGAGTTAGAGGTATCCGAGGAAAAAAAWTGCATTTTACATGGTCTGCTGGAAAAGAAAATTAAAATGTATGTGTCTGCTCTTAAGGAAGGAAATATAAAATTAGGCTGATAGGTCAGGTTCAGTCTTGCATATTGAGAGATATCACCTTTCCCACGTTGCTCATATCTTCAAGGATAAACAGCCTCTAAAACGAACACTGTGAATAAATGAACCTGTTCTTTTCAAGCTTAGTTCAAAGTAAAGCAAATGTCCAGTACAGCTATACAGAATACCTCTAAAATGTAAAGGATTTTCCCTGGGTTTTAATAACAACTTAGTTACAGCTGCTACTAACGTGTTACATAATAGACGATAGACAGTTTCAGAMGACCTTAAGGAAATCATTAAAACTAGCCCAATCAGTCCAGAAAGCTGATGATAACATTCTGAACAACAAGACCATTAAAATACAGACTCTTTTATCACTAGACATGGCTTATTATTGAGTTACATTTTCCTAGTTGTATATTAAAAAAAAATGATTAATGTGAAACCAAGTAAGAAGGATGCTGTAAACCTAGGCAAATACAATGGATAAATGAAGAAAAATATATTTTCTGATATTGGCACTAATATMTAAGCTTTTCTTCCTGTATTCTGTGTATGGAGAGGCATTACACCAAATGTTTTACAGAGCATAGATGACATTTCTACARTTTATATTGGAAATTAAGAAAAACAAATTCAATAGCATCAGCTAAAATCAATACACAGATGCACAGCAAGCATCTGCAGTGCGGAGGATTCAGGGCAGTCATTTGAAGACGGTCAAACAAACAGATGAGTGTGAACAAACTGGCAATAAAGAACATCTTACCCTGATTTTGTAGAAGACACATGCACACACACACACAGGCTAAAGCTGTCCTCAGAGGCTAAGCATTTTGTAACTTGCAGTAGATAGCAGTGACCTCAGTGTCATTACAGAAGCAATGGTAACATAAGAATGAACTGTTATTAGACAAACTTTGGACACTGACAGGTAATTCCGCACAAACTCATCAAGTTACCTTGTTTCTGCACCAGTTAATGTGTTAAAGGGTCATTTAAAATGATGATCACACTCTGGTAATCCTAATGGAATTTTATTTTGTGTATTTCAAATTCTTACTAGGCAGGATTAAAAATGATACTAAATACATAGTATCGTACATACTAAATACATAGTAAATACATACTAAATTCAGATTTGTCTTAGGGCCTATCACTATAGTGAGGAGGAATACCCCTTCTGGTGAACTGAAATCCAGCAATTTAATGTCATACATCATGCTGACATAAGACAGACTCTTTTGCCTAGAGGACACTCTCGTGATACA